>NW_010129684.1:0-11896 GCF_000699245.1 Pterocles gutturalis | reverse complement strand
CCCTGAGCCAAGGGCTAACCCACCACAGATCTCTATACAATGTACTGTGTATAGCATACCAAAATAGGATGCGTAGCTCTGCTCATAATAAAAAAGCATGTTGAAAAGCTAGTGATGTAGAAAAAGCTTGTAAGTTATTTGAGAGATAAAAGAAAATGCCTGAGAGTGAAAAACTTCAAGAACTTGTTTTACATCTCAACAGGGAATCAAAGGGCAATTTGATCACAACATATAATCCCTCCCTTCATGGTGAGGGGATATTGATGTTCTTCAGTTCAGTGGGAAAAGCAGCAAGAATGAGTAGTTACTAGTTAGAAAGGGGCGTATTTCTTTGATTTTGTTTAGCAGTGGTGATGACCTGCTGAAGCAAACTCCCAAGCGAAGCAAGAGAAGATCTTGGCCATACTCCAGGCTGTCAGGTCATTGCTCTTGACAGACCCAGCTGCATCATGCGACACGGTCTCTGAGACAGGGCTTGGGCTAGTCCAGCATCCCTTAAATTATATCAACAGGCCTTGGACAGAGAAGCAAAAGTGGTCATAACCTAAATTCTAGGAAATTTATGGTTGTGACCCTTTCTAATAAAAATACACAAGGTGGGCATTTCAGCTGCTCTTTTTGCGTGGAGAAGCAAAAGACCTCTTGTACAAGAAAGTCATTGAATGTCACTTAAATGGAATCCTAGTCACCGTACCTCTTACCTGCCTGAAGCTAAGGAAAGCCTTTATGATTATAGTAGAAATATCTTGTTTTCAGTGTGATGGGAGCTCTCTCAGTTATCTTAGAAGTTAACAGGCCTTTTGCAATGTATATTTATTTAGTGCACTTTTTTAACTGCTGCAGTATAATGCCACCTCTAAATATACGGATAGAGTACTGGAAATATTCCAATTATCTGTAAGGCACCCAGCCAGTGCTGCAGCTCCTAAAGTCTTTCTTCTGTCCAATAATGGTAGGTTGAGTAAAAATCACCCTCTCCTGTCCTTGGTCTCCACATTGTCCTGGGTACGGTGAAGTGGACGAGTTCCAAAATACACCAAGCTGTTAACCCTAATTGATATATAGTTTCAAATGCAACGGTTGCATAAATCTCTGGCGCTTCTCCCAAGCATTGATCCTTTACTCCCACAAGCCTATTCTAGAACAGGAGAGGGGTTTTTCAAGTTCACTCAGATAATTTGAGATTTTTCTTGTAATATTTTTACAAATTGAGGTTACAGGGTTTCCCTAAAACTTTTAGCAGTCCAGATGCGGTCTCAGCTTTGGCCATCTGGTTGCTGCAACTCAGATATTTTTAATTGATTTTTGTCAAAGTATTCTGGAGGTCATTCATCTGCTTATGCAGTATACTGTAAATCCTAGTGAATATTTTTAGCAATGGGAGGATCTGTTCAAAATGTGCAACAGTAAAATTGTTCCAGACTTAACCGTGACACAGCAGTACCTGTAGGATGGAAAATGTTTGCAAAGGTTGAATGATATGACCTGTGAAAGCAGCGTTTATAACATCTTGCCAAACAGATGGCTACCGACCTGCTTTCCCTTCAGAAGTTTTGGCCTGTGCTGTTTAGTTCCAATATTCAATTTTCCTTTAGTGCCCTTCTGATGACCGCTGTACTGGGACTGCTCTTCTGTACTTCTCTTAACCTTGCTGGTGCTCTCTGGTAATACTTTGGCTTTTTAATGTATTTCAAAATAGACATTTACATTAATGTTCATAACACAAATAGAAGTCAAGAATAAAAATTTGGTTCAGAATTGCACCAAATTAAAAAAAAATCAATCAAAAATTAGCTGATATATTATTACTGAAGTCCACAACAACTTAATATACATTATAGTGATGAAAATAGTAACGCTTGTGTGGTCTGTATGGCATGCTAGTAGTCTTGAATGAAACACAGAAAATCAGGACTGCTCGAGAGTTGTAACCTTTAACTTAGAGGATTAATTCTGTAAAGTACTTCAGATAGATCTGCAAGATGCTTTCAGTATAAATGACACTATCATTGAAAAAATGATCGTTCGTCACTCTATTTAGTAGTTGGGTTGTTAATGGAGACTAACTGTACACCATTTGTAATTTCTTTTCATGTCCAGGATGGGTCAAGGAAATATATGGGGCACTGCTGAGAGCTAAATTTGAATGTAATATTTGCATAACAGGCAAAAATGTCTTACAGTACAAAATCATATTTACTCTGTATCATCAGCACAGTTCTGAAACAGGACTCTGAAAAGCTGAACAGTGGAGCTGAATTAATCAGCAGAGTTACTTGTTTTGTACTTTTTCCATTATTATTCTTTATTTTGTTATAGCAATATTTTAGACATACTAAAATTAGTGAGGTGTTAGTTTTTATTGCGGTTACATGATGGCCATTTAATGCTTTAAGGGTCAAACTCTAACTTAATTTACCCCAATAGCAGCCCTTTCCAGCTAAACTAATCTAAGACTGTCATGTAGATTTAATATCAGGCACTTTATGCTGGTGAAGGAAGGCAAAACATCACTTACAGTCTACCCAAATAGTCTGCCTTTGTGATCATTGTAATCTAAAATACATCCAATGTACCAATAGGTAGCCTAGTAATACAGAAGCAGCTGCAGAAGAACTGGGACTAAAATTATTTCCTTTTTGTATTAGAGCAGTGAAATATTAAATCTATATCGATGCCTTCATGGCTACTAAAATGCCAGTTGACCTGAGTCAGCAAGCCTTTGTTACGTGCAAAGGAATCAGTGATGTGCTAGCTACTGAGATGACAGCTTTTAGTATAAATGCAACTTCTGCCCATATGTAGTTTTGACCACTGAAAGTGAGGCCACTTACAACACTTAGGATAGTTAGTTGGAGGTCTGTCTGTTGTTGATCTTATAAAGAGCTAAAGTGTTGGCTAATTTTGGCTCCGCTGGCCTCTGTCAGGGAAGCAAATTTACGGCTAAGACAGCATGTCACTCTTCCACAGAACGGCAAAAGATGCTAAAATCAGGCATGAAGTATGTTTATGCAAAATGTTGAAGATAATTAAAATTTACACTAATTTCTGAGTATGTGAAAGATCTGCCAGAATACATACAGCCATGTATGTGCAGCATCTCCTACCTACTGTACTTACAGGTATGGGTTTGACATAGTGGTGAGGATATTACCTTGTCATTGTCTCTAATACTCTGGACAATCTGTAAGAGGTGAAAAATTAGAGCATGAATTGATTGATGTGCAGCAACATTTTCATGGGCAGGCCTTTTTAGCTCTTCCTGTTTGTTTCCAACTCAATTTGCCATCACTCTGTGATAGTCAAGCTTTATCCCACCTACTCTGCTCCGTGGAGTGTTGCTTCTTCTAGTGACACCACTGCATTAAACGGTGGAGGAACTCCCTGAACTTTGTAAAAGGACCTAAAAGGACCTACAGGCTTTTTGGACTGTGATCTGAATAACTCCTGTATCTGGTACCCAGAAGGAAAGATAGAAGACAATTATTATTAATTAACCAGTTAATGAATAATGAAAATAGAAATCAGACACTCCTGTTTGTGGCCTCCCTATGCATCCAAAGACTGAATGAAATAAGGAAGCAGGAGGACTCCAGAGAGCAATCTGCTGTAATGCCCCAATCCAGCATGGTTTCACACCAGCGTTAAAGCTCAGAATGTGCCAACGTAACATGTAAAACTGAGGTTTCAGGAGCTTTTCCTCAGTGCTGGAGAATCACTGTTAGAGAAGAATCTCACTGTAGAAGCGTCTTCAGTAAAAGGTACCTCCTAGTGAAACTCATGCTGGCTGAAGGTCTGAGAAAATAGACGATCTGTGGCTGTAGGTTTAAAGGATGGGCTTTTTCCCCAGCAGGTTCCTAAGTGGATTGAGTAACTGTTTTGTTATATATATCATAATCTTATATTTTGGAATTACTTTTTTCTAACTTGGTTTTTATGTACATGTGAAATACTTTATCCTAGCTTGTTATTTTACTATTAAACAATGAAAACTTAATATGACAAGAAGCATTGCTTTTGTATTGCTGTTTTTGCTGGGGCGGCTTAGGTTAATAAAATTTGTTTAAACTTGGGTAGCATAATTCTCTGCTGGAAAACTATTCTGATACTTCAAGGAGGTTGTAATGACAATTTTAAACCAGCATTTTCTGAAGAGAGAATTCTACTGTCAAAACAACACATAAAATGCGAACAGAATCCAGTTAGTAATTTCCTGGGAGTAAGCCAGCTCTAATATAATGTAACAAGACTAACATAAATGGAGTGAGTGGAGTTAACTTATTATCAGAATTGATTTTAGGAATGAGTCTTGTGACCTTTCTTCTGATTAAAAAAAGTATTACATATTTTTCTTAAAGATCACTGAAGGAGCCAAGAGAAGATTTTACTCTCCACAACATCAGTGTAAGTCCATTCTTTCAGCCTTACCGTCTTGCTGGAGAATTCCCTTCACTGTCTTTCTTTACTTGCGTAGGGAGTACAGACACATACATACTTACGAGTGCAATTCCTCCATCCTGCTTTAGAGTGCATGAATTGCATTTGAGGTGCCTATCCTTTGTTACTGGCACTAGAAGTAGTCCAAACGATTAGCTTAGAATGGATAATACTAGCCAAAATGAATCCTACCTGTATTTTTCAACAGTGTAAAAGAGAGAATTGAGGCTTACTGATTATAATAAAAATAGTATGCTTCCATAGGATTATTTCTGATATTTTTACATTTTATATTTACAATCCTGGTGATATCCCTTCAATTACATCTAGTTTACACCACTGTAACTCAGCTATATCTGATGTACTCTACTTTGTGCCTGCAGTTGTATTTCCTGGGCAAGAAGTAAATACAACTGCAGATGTCAAATGGGATTGGAACTGTCTGTCCTCAAAACGGGAAGGAAACTTTTACAATTTGTATAACCCACAAAAGTAAAGAGATCTTTTTAGCTATGAAATGTTGTTCATTAACAACACATTAATAAACAACTTCATTAATGGCAGCCTCAGAACTAGGTCATTATAAATGTGACAGGCTGTAAAACTAGATTTACCTTTTGGCTCTGGTTTCAAACATAGTATACTAGCTTCAAAGCCATCTCAGCTTTTCTCAGGCCCTCTTGAGGCTATGTGAATAAATAACAGTATCAGAGAGAAAACAGGATCAACAACCAACTGAAAGGAATTTAAAATGCTATCAGCAATCGAGAGGGCTGCTGGTATGAGTGAGAAAGGCTAAAAACTTAAAAAAAACCCATTTCTGTTTCAAATGTATTATGTTGAAAGTTAGAGCCCATCTGGGACAGAAGTAGGAGCAGGAATCAGACTCTCCAGGTGGTGGTGGAGGACGACATGCATTTAGTGTTTCGAAATGCACGTGTATACAGAGCCAAAAGTGCACACAATTACTAGGGGCTATTGTGGGAGTGGCAGGGATCCTGTAGAAGAAGGACCCTGAACTTCTTTGTGATAAAGCTGGAGTCTTACCACCACAGCACAGGCATCACAGCTTTCTATCATAGTGGAGCAGTCAGTCAACCTCATAGCAAAGGTTTCAGAAATGTTTGTTAAAATCTTATATACTGTCTGTAAATGGAGCAGTAATTTGAAATTGGTACAGAGGGAAGATTCATGGCTGTTTATTTCCCAGTGTTGCAATTTCCCAGGCTCTCATTTTCTTCAAAGGATTATGAAGGAGAGAAGACATTCAAGGTCTGATTTTTCAAAAATACCAATAACTGGTATGTTCAATGACAGGGCATAGAGACAAATCTGTGATCTGCTTGAGAGGTGACACAAAACTATGGCTCTGAAGAAAGCAGAAGAAGAACGGTCCAACTGCTCTGCAGTATTTGGTGGTATTAATACTCTTACACTGAAAGCAGGAAAGAGAACAGGTGTGAATGTTGTTGGTTGCAAGTTTATTGTGCTTGCAGCGAACACACCGCAAAATCAACAGAAGACTAGTGCCGGAACAAGCTGAAGCACACATTGTCTTGGTAGGTTGTTTTCCTTCCTGTTTGAACTAATTACTTCTTTTTAGATCGCTAACACTCTTTGCCTCCCCTCCCTAACCTTTAATGGTGCAATATACATCAGCATTCTGAAATACCATGCGATTGTCCCTTGAGGATAAAACAGTTCCTGAAATTGTAGTAAGTGGGGTGGGAATTGGCAAAACAGAAGAGATGCAAAAGACTCCCTTTATAAATGGGCATGTTGGAGAAACACAGCAGAGATTCTCCACAGATGTTTTTACACATCTGTGGCAAGGGAGATGTGGACAGTTGCCCGATTCATAAGCCAAGTTGACTGATGGTGTTTTGGGTTGGTACTGTTTTTACATATTAAGGACAGACCTAACAATTTGTCTTGATTCGCTTCCCTCCTCCCCCTGCCCTGGCCAATATCCCTGGGCTTGTGCTTTGACCAACCTGTCCTTGACCTTTCTATTCCATTGCTAATGCCTTCCCAAACACCCTCCAGCAAGGACAAAACATGGCATAAGTCCAACTTGCTCTAACTTTTTTGTTTTCAAATTTAGTTTTTTTTCCTTATGAAGCATTTTGGTATGAAAGGATGCCATATGGCTCTAGGTTAACAAATCCGTTACAGAAACACTGCTTCCTTTCTTGCTTAAGTGAGTAAAGATTCCTATCAGCTTTCATAAATGTTTCCCTATAGATTAAGCAATGTATGAAAGCTAAAGTGTTTTTGGCCACCTTCCAGGCATTAGGAGAAACTCAATACTTGGTAGTTTCTAAATGGAAAGAATTAAAATTAGCATCATGCTTCCTTCTTATACATTAGAAGATTTTTCTCATGCTTTGATTATTGGCTAAAGGATACTGTTCCCATCTTTGTCTAGTAAGGTTTCATCCTACTGCATCCACCTACCCAGTCTAAAGGGCATAAACTTTTATTATTTCAGATATCTAATGGATTTAATGCTTTTCTCATTTTGCCAAATCATTTCCATTTTGTTTCTAAGTCTTCTGCAATGAGCTATGCTTTGCATAGTAAGTTAGGAAAAAAATGCAACGTTCTTGTTTGTTTGTTTAAACTCAAAACTTGCAATGTCCTTGCTGCTCAAAGTGCCTACTGAACAGCCCTCTATCATGTCAGATGATCATGAAACATGTTGCAGTGCCCACTGATGGGTTAATTTGTAAATGTCAATTAGGCAACTGGCCTCCTGTCAGATAGAATATACTCGAACACTGATAATATATTTGCATGGTATTATGAAAATACAGAATCATTCTGTCCTCTACATATAGGTTAGTATAACAGTGAGGATATATTTCCAGTGTAATTCCATGTTGACTTTTATTACCCTTAGCATTGCCTTGATGTTTGGGTGGATTTTTAAATTATATCTTGATCATTTTGCAAATCTAATAATTGTAGGTGAACAGTTTTATGAAAGTAGCTTAGTACTGTAATGTATCTTTAGATGGTATTATTAGCAAATGCTATACAGAATAGTCCTGTAATTGAAAAGGTCTTTTAAATGCAAACATTTTCTTCTTGGCTTGAAGTTAATAACCGTATTTAATTAGAAAATTATAGAGAGCTTATGGAGGTTGCTATTTTTAGCATATGGAATATATATATTTTCCATCCGAATTTCTGATATATCCCTTACTGTATACAAAATGCTTTTGCATACAAACTTTAACAGGTTTGTAATGGATATCTGAATATTTATACTGTATTTATTTCCAAAGTCTCCTGAAGATCTGCCTAGTGAGCATACTCAAGCTGTCGTTTCCAAAGTTACTTTGCAAGTCAGAGAACAACATCCATCTCGAATATTTTATGAAGTGATTCTTTTGGACTGACAATTTAAAGAACTAACAGGAACAGCCATGGAGAATTCATCATTGCTGTTGAGTTCAGAGATGTACGGCGAAATAATATCAGGCTGGTTTGGGCTGTAAAGGGAGAGACTCCCTGGAGGGAACACTGGGACTGGCCTGGGGGAAGCAAAACAACCTTTCTTCTCTGTAATGGAAGACACAACCTGTAAAACAAGCTTTTAAGATTGTGCTTTTCGGGGAGACCAAAAACTATTGTGGTTGTCATTGGACAAGTAAAATAAAGGATATATGAGACTGAATTTCTAAGCTTAATGAAGTCAATGAAAATGTTTCTGCTTGCTTTCACAAGGACAGGATTCACTCTAGTTTTAAAAATAATTAACTATGCAAAATGTAATTAACAACAGATTCTAATTAGCTGCCTGTGGAAATTGTGGCTTTATTGTAACAGTTTTTAGTTGCTCTGACATTCTTTTTTTTTTTTCAGTTCTCTGTACTCCGAATTGCTTTTCCAACACCACCTCTGCAATTGAGCTGTGTCGGCTGTACAATAGACTGTGATTCACACAAGACTATTTTCGCAAAGGAAAATTGTCGCAGCAGAAGAACTTGTTGAAATTTTGGGTGTAAGCACTATTTGTCATTTAAAATCAGGGTAAGAAAAGGCAGGGAGGGGTTAACCTAATTCTGTTTAATGGAGGAACAATACAGTTTCCAAACTAGAATAGGTATGTATCCCTGCCTAGTAGGAGTGAAATCATCTTGGAAGTGTGGATGAACATGGAGGATATGGGTTGGAGCAGAGATACATGAGAGAAAAAGATGAGAAATAGCAGGATTGTTACCACTGAAGGTGAGAAATGAGCAGCAAGCCATGTACAGAGACAGATCTTGTTTCACTGTCCTGAGAAGGCATGAGAAAAGAGAGTCAGGATATTGATTGCAAGAGGCTTGGGTTTTTGAATACGTAAGCTGCTTCTTTTGTTTGGTTGTTCTTCTGCTTATGTAAATAATATTTATTCAGTAATAAAAACAGCTAGTAAAAATTGCCATTGTGACTACTTAGAAATACTAGTGTGTGGCAAGGAGGGGAATCCTCTTGTGTCCTTACGCAGTCCTGTTTTCCTCCTGTAGAAAGCACTGGTGTGGCATAATAATACGTAGACCCATTTGAACTGAGGGCATTGTTTGCAAATAATATAGTAAAAAAATAAAGGGCCTCATCAGGAGGTTTTTAATGGTATAAAACTGAAATTTTGGCCAACAGTTCAGTTCAGTGAGTTTTAAAATAAGAAAGGTTAATTGCAGAAATTTTAAATTT
Source organism: Pterocles gutturalis (assembly GCF_000699245.1). NCBI lineage: Eukaryota > Metazoa > Chordata > Aves > Pterocliformes > Pteroclidae > Pterocles > Pterocles gutturalis. Next base: position 2,755 of record NW_010129684.1, on the reverse strand, counting down.
TCTTTAGGAAAGCCTTCATCCCCGAGAAGTAAGCTAGAAAATTTTTTGAGACTTGTTTTAAGCCCAGAGTGGACTGAATTTTGCATTTTGTGGATAATAATACACAAAGGTTTCCAAACTCAGTTGGAGAGCTCAACACAAACGGCTCTTGAAAAAAAAGTACAAACAAAAAAGGCATTGTCTTGCAGTGAACAGTTAGGCACTGTTCTCACAGAGATGGTTTTGTGTTCCATTCGCATGCATAACAATTATTGATATTCACTAATGAGATTAAAAAAAAATGCCCCACTTTCCACTGCTGTTATAACCAGAATGGATTCCCTAGAACTCACACATTTGCAATAATTATTAGTTAGTAAAGATTTCATACTTATATCTAGAAGGCCTGCAGGTAGAACTAGATACTATTTTTATGTAAACATATACTTGCTTATTTTTAGTCCTTTTTGATTAAAAAAAATCATTTTTACCATCTGTTTGTTGGCTTTTAGGGTTTTGCACTTAGTCCCTTGAGAATGCAATTGCCTCAATTCTTGAGACTGATCTTGTCAATACTCATTTTCCCATTGTCACAAATGAAATAAGAAGAAGTATGGTGCTGCCCAGATTGTCCAAAGATACTTCTCTTCCTTCTGCCTCTTCTGCTTTAGATTACTGCGATAGTTTTATTTTATTTAATTAGTGTCCATTCTTACCCATCTCCTTAGACCTGCCTGACCTGCTACAAACTGGCACTGCACGGAGGTGAGGGTAGGGCACCATTCACGCTACCAGCCCTACTTCCTTAGCCTTTTGTGGTTTACACAGATCCCACGTGTACCACCATCCTCCTCTTCCTCTACATCCTGCACCTCTACAGTGCCTCTTCTCTTGTAGAAGCTGGTATGGCTTCTCTGCCACTTTTACAACAAAAGAGAGGTCTCCTACCCAGAGCCAGACGTTTTTAGAGCACTAGGTGTTCTAAGGGGTGGACCAGAAAATGTGACCCCTTGGTTTTAGTGTGCCTTTCATTTGGATGCATTTACTTTTTACTTTAATCTATGATAGGAGTGATTTGACCATATGCCTAGAAGCGGGTAGACATAAATGACTGTCTGCGTCTGTCCGCAGAAACTAGATTTTTCCATGTCCAGCCATTTCTCTGGAGGAAGCAAGAAAGATGTACAAGGGTTTTGGCAGACTTGCAGTGAAAGCACAGAGGTGAAGTTACTTCCACCTCACTAGCGGTCTTCCCTGCAGCTCCTGAGGATGTTGGTGTCTCCAAGGCAGGGCCATCAGATCCACTTAATTTAGGTGCAAAGTAGGTTACTTTAGCAAGCTGGGGCACAAAGGGTGATGGCTGGAGAACTGATTACAAGATCATATAAACCTGCTTTAACATGGAAATATGCAACAGAAGAGTGGAGCACAAGGCTTGGAGTGGTAACACTTTAACTGTTTGGCTTCAACTTGCCTTCTGAAGTCTGTCAGACCCATACATCACCTTTATTACCTTGGTCAGTCTGAAGTGAAACAACTTGCCATTGTTATTTAAATAACATCAGAATAACAGTTATTGATGGACTTAATACTGCAAATACTGTGTAAAGAGACAAACTCCAGCTTCAAGAGTCTTTGAATTTTCTGATTATTTGTAAAAATAAAATAATTTCTAATAATGTTATCAAAATACTTATTCACGATATTCTAGCAGACATACTTTTCTCTCTGGAAAATTTGCTGGGTACGTGTTTTTATAAACGAGAATGTCATTTGACACTCCACCATGGTATTACAGTGCATTTCAAACGCAAACAAAAATTTTTAATCAGAAGTGAAATCTAAATCTGGAAATACAAAATAATCCACAAATTCTTCAGAACTATCTCTAGTTTGGAATTTCCATGGTTACTGCACCCAATATGTTTTTATTTTTGTAGAGGCAAGTGCATACCTGCTAATTGGTCCAGTGATGCAAGTCTAACAAGTTAGCTAGTTATGCACTCTCCAAATTATTCACATCAAGAGTGCCAGCAAAAAGCTATTGCCATTTCTTGTTTAATAAAACTAAGAAAAACTCTCTGAAATAAATGCAGATTGTCCAAAGATATTCCTCTGGCAAAGCCAATCAAAAAACGGCAGTGAATGTTGCACAGACACAGTACCTCATTTAGATCTGACTTGTAAATCACTTAAGCAAGCTGTAGGCACCATCAGTGGGCACTGTCGTTTCAACCAAGTTTTACTAATTCCTTCTGGTTTGGGTACCACATACTGCAAAGCACTTTTTATTCTTACTCGGAATATGACAATACGGCTATTTTCATGGAATCATAGAATGGTTTGGGTTGGAAGGGACCTTAAAGATCATCAAGTCCCAACCCCCCTGCCATGGGCAGGGACACCCTCCACTAGACCAGGTTGCTCAAAGCCGCATCCAGCCTGGCCTTGAACACCTCCAGGGATGGGGCATCCACAGCTTCTCTGGCCAACCTGTTCCAGCGTTACTTTATTTCCAGTCTCTAGAATTTCATTGACATTCAGTCTGCGGCTTCAGGTTGGCCAAAGCCAATGACGGTCCCACCTGCCGAGCCTTGCTCCTACCTCCCCACCTCCTTACCTGCTGGGGCACTGTCGTCTGGGTGCCGCGAGGAACTTTACTTTCGGTTAATTTTAATTTAATTCTACTGATATATTTTACCATCCCCAACAAACTTGATTATTTGCTCCAGTGCTGTTTCTCGCTTGCGTGACTGGCTACCTACACGTGCCTCCA
>NW_010129683.1:0-274 GCF_000699245.1 Pterocles gutturalis | reverse complement strand
GTACTACCCAGGCACCCATGGGTGCACCTGGGGTGCTCCTCCTCCCGTCCCCCTAGCCACAAGAGTCCTGGGGATGGGGTGCCCCACTTTTGTGGAAGCAGCATGCCCTGCCATGATGCTGAGCACCCCATCTTTGGGGTGAGGCTTCCCCCACCCAAGGGTGGTGTGAGCACCCTGTTCCGCAGAGCCTGCCTGGCTGGGTGCTCCCCCCCAGCAGCTGAGGGTGCATTTTGACCTGCTCACGCGCTTGTGCAACTCACGCCTGCTTCCTCCT
>NW_010129682.1:0-15014 GCF_000699245.1 Pterocles gutturalis | reverse complement strand
TGCACTCTACTCCCTCATCCAAGTCGTTTCTCTTGCATGAGACAAGAGTGGACATCCAAGTCCACTTTCTCTTGCATGAGACAGTCTTCCTCTTTTAAGAAAAAGATTAAGACAATTCACTGATATAACTACAAAGTTTAGGACTTGGAGACAATTTCTTAAGAAAGTCTTGAACAGAAAGTGTTTTGAGTGATCATAAGGAGGTAACAGTTACTCAGTATAGTGAAATATATAAACAGTGTGATATACCTTAACACCTTAATACAACAAAGGAGGGCAAAAAATTTTTGATTTTCAGTATAGTATGGTTGTCAGGAGGTTTGAATAATATAAATTAATACTGGCATTTACTTTGGACATGTTAAATAGTTCCCAGTATGGCATCGACTATACCAATTAATTCTCCACTAGCTACAGTACAAGCCAGTTAATTATTTTCATGCTGCTAAATGAGTCATATCCAGGGATGAAATTACTTTGACCAAAAGTACTGCTTCTAAATCTACAGTTTGTCTCATCTTAAAACAGGTCCAAATATGTAAGAATTGTAACTTTGGAGTGCCTACATTTCTTGACTGACTATAAGGGGAGCCTAAACATTCTAGCTCAGAAGTTCCTGCTCAACGCAAATACTTAAAATTGAGTGAAATTAATCACATCCCCAAATTTTTTGGAAACTTGGCTTTGGATCTTAACTATCAAATCTATAAAAAACTCAAAGGAAATCATTAGGTAAGGAAAAGGAGGAAGCGAACAACAGAAAAGTTGTATGGGAACATTGCTTGTGATTGATTGGATCTTCAACTCCCTTTTCAGAGATGTTGGAAAAAAAAAGAATTCTAAGTGTTATTGAGTGGAGGAGAAATAGAAAACCTTTAAGGGTAAGAGAGGCAGAGCACGAAAGTTGGGGTAAGAAACATTTTTTCCCCAATAAAAAATATTTATTTGGGAGATCATGAATTCTGAACGATAACATTAAAGGTCATTGTTTTATATTATTTATGAGTATATTTATTTATCTACTGTAGTGAAAAATATTTTAGTTGAAAATGGATCCTAAAAGGTATGACCTTGTGTATTTTCTTTTTCAGTTTTGAATGTATTCCTCCAAAAGCATATAAGCATTTAAAAATGCAGTTTCCTTTCCCTGTGGTTGGGGTAAATTAAAAAGTGGAAGACTGAAAAAATGCCAAGAAAATGTAAATTTAGTAATTTAGTGATTTATGTGCTTATTTGTATGTGTGTTTGATGGAAATGACTTTTTTCCTTCATTTTCTTTTTTACCTTTTAATTTTTTTTTTTTTTTGCATGTTAAAGCTAATCTAGATAAGTAAGCAAGCAATTGATTCTGAAAAAAATTATGAAGGAAAGGGAACATGTAGTTTATGTTGTAATTACAGAGTTTCAAGTTTGATTAATTTAAAGTCATGAGCAAGTAAACAAAATGGGAGGATGAAAACCTTAAGAAAAAAACAAACTAGAAACTGTGCTTGGCAATTGTGGCTCCAGCGTCTTGAAAACTAACATCACTTGCTATATAAAAAAGATGTTGCAAAACTTGTGTGAGTGCAAATGTCAGTGACAGATTTGTGTTTACTGAAAAAGAAACCACAGCAGGATGGGCTGAGTTTCTACTGTGAATTTGAAAGGATGAAAATTGGTGTAATATTCATTTTTATGCTTTTATTCATGAAAATATCGTGTATGGAAAATAGCTGAAAACTATGTGGAAGGACAAAAATGTGAAGAATGAATGAAAAATCTAAAGTTTCTAGAACAAAATGCTAGAGTAGTTGATTAGAAAAAGAAGGTTGGGTTTTTTTATTGTTTGTTTGGCATTTTTTTGTTTTTCTCTTAGAAGAAGGATACCATTTGAACACTGTAGACATGTGAAGAGGTCCATCTGAAAAACTGTAGAAAAAAATTCAAAAATTCCACCATCAGTCCTAAATGTCATTCTGAAAATAGTCAATGCTGGATGAAAAAGCTACCAAATAAGAATTTCTGGCAAAAATAAAAAAAAACCATCATTTGTGTACAAGTTGATAAAGCAATCTCATCGCAAAAGGCAGAATCTGTAGGTGAAATCTCTAAGTCAAAAACTTCTTTAATTACAAAGAGTGAGTTTACACCAAGTAAAATAGCAGCAAAAGAAACCTCAATAAGTCCACTACAAAACTGATATGCAAATTAAATTAAAGAATAAAGTGCTAGTTTTTCAATCTCAAGTCTTAACCACATGTGTTTAGAAGTGGTCTTCTGAAAAAATGTGATATTTCTAGAAATTTGCAACTGGAAAAGACAGCTGCCTCACTCCCTGTGATATTAAAGGTGGGTAACAAGATTATGCCTTAGGTCTATGTAATAGAGAATGCATTGTGCTACATCTTAAAAATATGTCCAGTTTGGTATTTTTTTTGTCATGACTGTTTTATGACTTCCACATAAACTTTTGGAATTATGCAGAAATGTGTCAATTTTCCACATAAAGTTTTACTGAAAGAGTCAAAATTTGTACAGCATCAAGGCTCAGAAATGTAAGCAAGTCAGCTAGTCTGTCTATCTCATGTCTTATGGTTCAAATCTACCAATATTATTCCTAAGAAATATGTTGTTGAAGTCCTCTAATTCTGTCTACTCCACAACTTTTCGTCTACTCCACAACTTTTCTAGCCAAACTATTTCATGTTTCTTTAACAGGTGGAAATTTTTGGTAAGATTTTCCTTAAGTCCAACTCGACTCTTTTTTCATGTAGTTTAAATCCATTAATTTGTCCTAATAATTATGGACTTGAAAAAGAAACAACTCCCATTTTTTTAGCAGGCTTTTAAATATTTGAAGGATGTTATCAATTACTCTGGCAGTCTTCTCTACTTTAGCAAAATTACCCCAATTATTTTGATCTTTTCTTGTAGCTTGTTTCTGGACCTCTGATCACTGCTTGCTTTCCTGTGTGTGCTTTCCACTTCTATCTCTGAAGTGCAGCACTCAAAGTTGGATACCATGCTTTAACTAAGGCCTTATCATGAAAACCAGAGGATTAATTAATGTATCTCCCAGGCTACATTTATGTTTATATACCCCAGTATGGTGTTTGCCATTTCATTTTTCTTCTTTTGTTTCAGTTGAGTGTCAAAATATCTCACTAAAATAATGTAAAAATTAGTTTAAGCTTTTTTTTATATATATAATATTTCTTTTTATCTTGCATCCAGCAGTGCTCTGACAGCTGTCCTGGAGCAAGTTATTTTATTTTTCTGTACCTCATTTTGGTTATTTTTAAAGTGGGAATACTGACACTACCACATTTATAGTTCTTTGAAATATAGGGTTAATTGTTAAAATATGGAAGGTAAAAATTAGTATTTTAGATTACAGACAACATTTTACTACAATGTTTTACTGTTGCAAATTCACTATATTCCCACATTAAAATGTTTATACATTTTAGATAAGTATGAAAATTTTAAATCTTTTTGGTATATATACACTAGAGCTTCTGAAAATCCTGCTTTAAAATGATCAGTGTTCTTTACTGATTAGCCCAAACCACTAAATGACTACTTGCCTAAACTCCAGTCCTACACTATGAGACCGGATTTATCAAAAAAATAACTTTGATTTTGTCGTGCTGTTGCAATTCGCATCCTAACTGCCCTCATTTTTGCAGTAGTTAATTTTTACCACTCTCTACCAGTAGAATGAGACTGGGACAAATGTGTGCATGAAGGTCTCTTAGGTATCAGTATGGACTCAGGCTGTTGGGATTCATCAGTAGAATGCATTAAGCAGAGGAATAACATTTTAATTACAAGATAAACAGAGTTTACGTGTCCATTCAGTTCGAAAATAATTTACTAAATTCTTGTTTCATTATTTTTAGATGTTACTAAGAGGAAAAATAAAAAGCCACACAAGTATTTTAGGGTCCCTTTTGAAACTGAACAGGTAATTGGAGTGTAAATATTGATTTAGAAAGTTATGCTTAAGAAGCTGCCTGGACACCTCCTGAAGGCAATGCTTGATCCTTAAAAGCAATAACAAGAAAAAAACAAAAGCATTTAGTATTATGAGATGATACCATGGAAACTTGTGAAAGTTATTAATAATAAATCAACACTTTTAATGTGTACATATATCATATTTTAAAACCTGTCTTGCATTTTCTGTTGGTTCTGCCAGCCACCCTAAAAGCGTTTTGTCATAAGTCCTAACATTAGTTGTAGGCTGCTTGTTTCCAGTAGAGTTTTGCAGTGAATCAATGATCATATCTACCAGTGCACCATTAACTGTACTCACTGTCCTGGGTTTGCCTAAGTCCAGCATGTGTGCCCGACTACTGTGTGAAACAGAGAACAAAAGGAAGCCTGTGGACTCCTCATCATGGGTACTACATGATTCTTCCTATTTGATCATAATATTTGTATTCCATTCCTAGGTCTCCTTAACTAAGCTAATATTTCTGATGACTTCAAAAAGCTACCTGTAAGCCTAGGTCATATTCTAAAGCTGTACTTATTCACACAAGGTTTCTCCACAACACTTCAGTGAGATATTCAAAAGCAAACTAATGAATGACAGTAAGTGACAAATGACAGCATTTAAAATGCTAAGCCTAGACCTTGCATTGAGCAAAATTATGCACAGATTGAGCAAAAGGCTCATTTTCAGTGTGCAGAGGAGTTGATAAAATCTCCTTGGCAGGAAACTGCCTGTAATCACTAATCACCAAACCTCTTACTCTGATTATAAGAGTGGGAGAGGGAAGGCGATTTTAGTTTTAGCTGTTCTGATAATTCAGACCGGGAGGCGTACTGGATGATGGTTTAGAAATGGTGTACTGAACACTGATCTTCAGCACCACAGTTTCTGATACTGATGGACTTCACTTCAAGGTTGTGAAATGATTTTATCGTGGATATAGGATGCCACAAGTCAGAATACTGTCCAAACCAACAAATTACTTGAGACAGTGAAGCAAATCTTCCAGACCAAACAAAGATAACTTTTCATCTGAAATTTTAAGCCTTATATCAAAAAGTTGAACAAACAATTTAAAAAAAAAATCTCTTGAGATATTATTTTTATAGGAAGAATATGATCTCCTGTGGTTTATAAGACCCATTGATCTGGAAAAATGCTGTCATGAAGTTTGAAAAGACTTTTATGAAAACTCTCTGAGTATGGTCCATAAGTAAGGTTGTTAGGTGAATAGTACTAAATGAGGACACTGGTCCGTATTAAAGAAATTTATGTGTAAGGGGTTATTTTTTGCAATCAGATTTCTGGATAGATCCAGTAAAAATAGCGACTGATTACTGCCAATATCTGAAACCATTTTTCAGTTAGTGTGAACAGACTGGATAGTTTTGTTTCACTTTTATGTTACATACATTATCTGCTAATAAATTTTACCATATGTCTTCACTTCAATCACACACTTTCAAGATTTGTTTTATTCTGCTTGCTTTCTTTCTTTTTTTAGGATAACACAAACATTTCCTATGTGCTTCTTCTTTTTGTTGTCAACTGTGATGGAAGAGATTATCTTCTAATAATTTAATAAACCAACAAAAATATTAAGGAAAAAAATGTATCACAAAGCAGATAAGATATATTTGTTCCCTTAAATCCGACCACATATAAATCTGTACATTCTTCACTAAAGTTTTACAGATTTAAAAAGAATCATGTGCAAGAGTAGAATGTGTGTAACCTCCAATGAGGAAATATATTTATACTTATTGGGTGAACAACTGAGTAGATAAAATAGTAGTTAAAATGCAGATGAGGTCCAAATATAAAATTGAAAACTCAGTTTAAAAATAGGCAGTGAAATTCTACTCCCTCTGAAGTGTGATGTACCAGGTGGAAAATAGGAAATAAGATTGTTGTCACACTTTTCTCCCCCCAAGTGCTAAGAATCCACAGATAAAGGTTTTGCAAAATGCAAAATGGTACTATCCATGAACTCCACCATGATCTGGAAGGCAACCGCAAAGTCACTGAGTTCCTCACTTTTGTCATGATCTATCTAGAAGTTCCGTTACACAGGACTGCAGCTCGTTATTTGTGGGAATTCACCAATACAAGAACACTTTTAGAGGAAATATCAGCCATTGTTGCAAGACATCCAATTACTTCCTTTTTTTATTGCACCAAATCTTTCTGTACATGTACATACTTGCATACAGCAATAAAGTACATAATTGATCTTTGTTGTCACTAGCATGTTTTCCGTGTGCTGCTGTTTCATTTTACCTCTCTACAAAGAAATACTCTGAAATACGTCTTCGTGAAGTGAGTAGTCTGGGTTTGCGTTGTTGTGTGGGAAATGGCGCAGGCAATTCATCTTCAGTCTCTGTCTTCACACTTCACCAAGATTTATTAATTAATAAGGATGTATTTTCCACAGATGGCCAAGAGGACTTTAGCACCCCATTAGCAGTAGCTTGTAGAGATCCACGTTCCTTGTAACGTTACAAGGGTGATGCTCTACGCCTGCTTTGTCCTCTCATCAGATTGTGGCCGTGTCCAATCTGGCTGCTATTTCTGTTGTAATTGCAAGCAGTTTGATTTCTCAAACAATCTCAGCTTTTCCTATGCTCCTCTGGTCCTCTTATAGAAAAATAATTTGTTTTTCTTTCTCTGCCTGCAGATTCCACAAACATCAGACCACATTTTGAAGTGTCCTTTCCACCCCCCACCCACAATTTATGGAGCCTGCAGTAACTGATAAGATCATGAGGTGTGTGTTATTGGCAGGATGTTATAATAGGCAGGGACTTTTTGGGGCTCAGACACAAACTCCCCGAGTGACCTCAACCCATTCCCTTAGTCTTCCATATGCCCCAGTTGAATAAAATGGTAATCTTATATTCCTTTAAAATGTTATATTTACTTAGTACTGTACTATTTAAGCACCTTTGTGACCTTTGGGTTGATTGCTATTCTCCCCACTGTCTATTTCTTTTATTTCTGTTTTTAAATAAATACCTAAACCTTAAGAAATCTTCTTTGATTCCTAGATTCTGTTTCCATTATGGATCCATATATAACATAGCTCTAATATAAGAAGTTATGTATTTCTATATAGAATCATAGAATGGTTTGGGTTGGAAGGGATCACAGAATCACAGACTCACAGAATCACAGAATGTTAGAGATTGGAAGGGAGCTCGAAAGATCATCTAGTCCAATCCCCCTGCCAGAGCAGGACACCTAGATCAGATCACACAGGAACGCATCCAGGCGGGCTTTGAATGTCTCCAGAGAAGGAGACTCCACAACCTCTCTGGGCAGCCTGTTCCAGTGCTCTGTCACCCTCACCGTGAAGAAGTGTTTTCTCATATTCAAGCGGAGATCTTAGAGTTCATCTAGTTCCAACCCCCTGCTATGGGCAGGGACACCTCCCACTAGACCAAGTTGCTCAAAACCTCATACAGCCTGTCCTTGAACACTTCTAAGGAGGAAATAATGTATAATATAATGCCAAGGAAGTATCTTGAAAAATATGAATCATTAGATAACCTTAGCTACTTAATTTTTATACTATCGATAATGTTTATGCTGTGTCTTTATAATTAAATGAGAGAGAGGGATAGTAAAAAATTGTCCTTTGCTTATAGGAAATATCTATTCTAGCATGTGCTTTCTGTCAGCCCTTTGCAAGAGTTGTCCTTGATGCCAAATGCCAAAACATCTTTTCTATATAAATTATTAAGAAAGAGCATTGCATATATTTTGCACCAGATAAATTATGCACCCATTTTAATCTAGATGAGAAATAAGGAATTCCTGTTCCACTGCACATCTGAATTTTGTATGGAATTTTGCACATACTGTGATGTTGGGCCCAATATTTTATGCATCAGCATATCTCATGTTTTCTTTATAAACTGCAGAGAATCTGCCCACTGAGTTATGTGTTTTATAAAAGGGAAGAAAGTATCCAAAATTAAAAAAATGTAATCAAACAAGGTGGGGGGTTTTTTGTTCTTTGCGTCTTTACTCCATTTTCTGCTTCTTTCTTCCCCTGCACCTTTTCCCATTCTATTTTGTATCATCTTGAATCTCTTCAGTCACACACAATTTTTCAAATTAATTTCTCAGTAAGAGGCTGAAGAAACAAAAAATCCAATGTACCAAATAGGATAATTTAAATGCTGCTCTGCTCTCCAGCCACAAACTTTTGCTCATTTGAAGTAAACTCAGGCAAACTTCATTTTTTTGTGTGTTGCATAATGCGTTTACCTTATTAATTTTCACGATGTTTTTAGTCCTGCCAAGATTGCCTCTAGCAAGGGGTATTGATTTTTTTATGAGAAACATAAAAGGTTAACACAGAAGGGCAGATAAACAAATAGGGTTTGATCCAAAGCCTGTTTGAGTCAATGAAAGATTTTTCCATTGACTTCAGGAGACTTTGGATCTGACCCATCAGGCATTTACATATTGATACAGTGAAATGCTGAGCAGCTCCTATGAAATGTTCGTTCTCCTCAGCTCCCATCTGTGTGGGAATTTTTTTTAGTTAAGGGGGTTCAGTGCCTTGGAGATTTGGAGTATTTAGAAGTTAATAAGAAAGTACACGGCTAAAAGAGGAATAAGAGGATAGAGACTACATATTTTACTTACAGCTTCTGAGAAATCCTGTTAAAGTCGATCAGATCAAGCAGGCACGACTGCTTTGGTGAATTAAGCAGAGAGAAAAACGAGACACAGGGAGACAGCGGTTGAAGTAGAGGAGGAAAGACAGCAAAAAACAAACCAAGTATAACAGGAGAATGGAGGAAACCTTAGAAGAGTACTGAGATTAAACATGAAGGAAGAGGATGAGTACATGTTTTTGTCTGATTTTTGCCTCCGAACACTTAATATAAGATGAGAGCTAAAACATTTTTATTTTACTTTTTCACTCTTTTTTTAGCACTATTTAGTTTTCACTTCTGATTTTGAACAAGCTCTAAAATTGCATAAGGTCTCTGGGACATTTACAACCTTCTATTTCACATGTCACTGCTGGGATCTTCCCAGGGGGTTATATTTGAGAGGCAAATGAATTTTGTTCACAGCTAGTGGAATGATATGAAGACTCATTTTTCTTTTGCAAATTTGACCCTTTACTACTCTTTTTCCTGTTCTCTTTACTACAGTGCCAGAAATGCTTTCCACTTCTGAGATGTGGGTTTTATAGAAACACTGCTTCACAAACCTGGTGTATTCTTAACAGATGACTAGCAAAATAGGAAATGCTGGGGAAAGGTAGAAGACTTGATTGTGTTAAGTTACATCCTGTAGGTCACCAATCTTAAAAAGAGTCAAGAATAGGATCCATGGATTCTCATAAATCACACTAGAAGGGACTTCCAGAAGTCATATAGTCCATTGGCCTGACAAAAGGCAGAGTCAAAAATTTCTTAACTCTGTTGTAATCCTGCTCATACAGACAAAAAAAAGGGACACATTTTGCATTTTATGAAGAATTGCAGCTAATTAAAAAAGCTCACCAAAGCCAGGATCTTTATTTTTTTTTTTTAATGACAAATATAGAACAGTTGAATGTGACTGCAAAAGTACTTAAAGGAATAGCAGTAAGAAAATAATAATACTGAAATTTAACTGAATAAATTATTTTATTACAGTAACAGCTCTCCAAGTAACATCCTGACATATGCTGCATGTGATATTTCAGCCTTTTATGCACAAGCTTTGGCGTTGTGGAAGAGAGTATTGTTTTTGTGTTCTTTGAGGCTAAGAGTCCTTCCTTTTCCATGGGCCTAAATGAGGTCTATGTGCCTGTTCTGCTGCATGGAAGTCATTAGAATAATATCAACACTTTGAAATTTACCTTAAATTGTGCATAGTTTTTGCTTATGTTATACTGCCAACACCTAAGTATAAAAGTGAAAAGAAGCAGGAGAAATAAAAGAGGGACTGTTGAGCTGGTATTTCTTTTGGTGACTGAAAAAAGGAAAATAATCCTAAGAATCTGGTATGAATGACATTTCCAACCTTAAAGAAGGAAAGAAATATGAAAATCATTTCACAATGTTTCTCTGAACTTTTCAAGTCTTCTCAAAAAGAGATTTAACAAAATAATGAAAAAAAAAAAGAACATTCTCATTCTGGTTTCAAAATATTGCAGCAAACAAGGACATAAAATACAGTTCACTAAGACTTCAGAGATTTCATTCTTCATTTCAAACATTTTAATATCAAATTAATTTCTGAGAGTTTTATTTCTTTATAAGTCATTTAATTATAAGTGATTTAAAAATGAAATTCATAGTAACTACTGAGATATTTTAGGGACACGGTAAAATTTTCACATTCCATCATGGCTGAGACCATGTACTGATTAGTGTATTCAACAGTAAGTCACTAACAATGGGGTTTATTTCAAATAATTTAATAATCTGACTACTTTAAAGTAGTTATGGATGTTCCCTCTATAACTACTGATGAGAGAAACAGCTGGAAAGGATAATTCACTGACTGACGTATGAAATAAAATAAATCATACTCTGGATGTATCTGTCTTCTTTCTCTCTCTTTCTGAGTTTCTCTTTCCTTTTCTCTTCTTTTCTCAAGATCTTTCTTCTTCTCAGCTTCTTCCTCTGTCTCTATTCCTCTTTCTCTCCCCTATTTTCACTACAAAGGGAATATACAGGACTGCGTAGATTACTTGTCTAGCATTCAAACTAATAAAGGTCTGGTAAAAGCCTGTCAGGTTCTTCTTAGGTAGTATCATAAGGTTAACAGAGAAAATATTGATCTTTTGGCTCCGCTATGAAGTAAACTGGCAATAACCTTATTCATCAACATTTCATGTTGATGTCATCTATATATATATATATAAAATCTACTCAAGACTCAACACATGGGATCATAAGACCCTGGTCATTTTATTAATATCTAGTGAGACTTCTTTTCCATGAAAAGAAATTAGTCTGAAAATTGTTTATTCCAACTACTTGGCAAACGATTACATTAAAGAAACATTCACAATTAATTCAAGGAGAAAACCTTTAGGAAAAACAGATTGCAAATAAACCCAGGAGAGTATTTAAAACAGCTGATTTCAATGAGATTTGGGTTTATATTTAGCAGATACAGTGCTTTAACAGATATGGAAGTGTTACTCGTAACATGTTGATATATTTTCCAAAGGTGTGCCGGTGCTGTTTTTACTCAGGAGATTCCCACTATTCCAGGAAAGGGAATGTAACTCTTTGATTTTCCTTAAAAACCGTTATATTTGCTTGTCTTTAATCAACAAGTCGGAACAGCAAACTCCTCCTGGATTTTCGGGTTTTTTTGGTTTGGCTTGGTTTACTCTTTTTGTTTTTGTTTTTAAATGAAACCAAAAGCCATTCAGAGACTGTCTTTCTGAAGCACGCTCCCACATTTGTGTTTCTGGATGCTCAGAAGCAGAACTCAGCTGAGTGCTGGTCTGTTTCTCTTGCACTTACCTATGCATCCACTTTGCGTGCTATCTGTGTTGTCTAAGGAGGTCTGATACAGAGGCCATTATGACATCTCTGCTTGAGAGGCACTAAGGAATCCATTTTAAGTCAGTAAAGAACCTTTGTTATCATTGTTCTGCAGTACGATTAATAATTTTGAGATTTCTTCTCCCCCCCTACTCCATCCCATACATTATGTTAGAACGAAACTTTGACCTTGCAGTGAAAGATAATAACAGAACATATCTGTGCTATCCATGTGATTAATACAGCAGTCCAGGAGTCACAAGGAGACTTACGGAATACAACTAAAATGCTTGAATACACCAATGATCTCTTCGCGTTGTTCACCTTCTTACTAAATAATTTATCAGCTTAATGATAATGACATTCAAATATCATAATTACAGCCAACTCTTTGAAAAACATCAATTCTAAAGCTGAAAATGTAGCAGTTCTTTCTTTCTCCCTCCCTACACACTTTCCACGATTAGCTATTAATGCCAAAATATGGTCTTTATTCATTCTACTGACATAATATAAAACCAACGTAGATTTCCCATTTTTCATAAAATTTCCATCCGCACTATTAGTTTCACTGATAGCAGGCTAGGAAATGTTGTTAGGCTACAAGATGGACGACACTGCAAAACCTCAGCATGTTAAGAAGCCATAAAATTTTATTCAGTTCATTTACTGCTACAGTCCAGTAACCCTATAGTAACAGTGTGCTATTTTTATTGTGTATTTATTTAAAGGTTGAATATTCCCTCTGCTGGGCCATCTAAACAAATTACTCTGGTTTCCTAACAAACTCTACTATAGGAAATCACGGGTGTGCATCTGACCCATGGGTCCTCTTTCTTTCAGATATTCTTGGGAGACTAATCTATTTTTTCATAAAAGATGAGTTAAAAAGAAAGTTAAAAAAAAGGTGCAAAGCAACAAGCCATGAATGAAAAAATTTTCCTAGAGGAGGAATGTGGAGAAGGAACCTCTGGGTCTGTAAAAGAAAAATTAAGACTTACTGACATGTGTAGAGACATTATTCTCACAGGCAAAGTATCTCCATATCTCCACCGTCCTATAGAGGTATCGTGAACCCATTTTAGCAAGTGTGAAGGCCCCACTCATCTCACTAGATGTAGGCTTCTGTCCTACAAACAAATTAGTTTAAACCCTGTAATTTCAGGCAGATACTGAAAACTAAGTATTAATAATAAAATTTGTTAATATTTAATAGCTCACAAAAATGGCCCATGTTAAAAAAAAAAGACCTAAATCCTATTATCTTCAAACCAGACTGTGAGCAAATCACGCCTTTTTGTTTGGGGTTTTTTTTTTTTGTTGTTGTTGTTTGTTTGTTTTAGTTTATTTATTTATTTATTTATTTTAATAGGTTCTCTGTAAAGTCTTTTGTCAATAAATAATGTTCAATAACCTTTCAATATTTGGTTAGTCTTTAGAGAGCACACCCACAAAAAAACCCCAAAAGGTTCCTATTCTTTAAATCTTGCAAAATATATATGAAGTTTAAGACAGGTGATAACAGGCAAATGTGATAAATAGCTAGAAGGAGCACAAGGCAAGAGTGCAGTGATTAGACATGACATGGTGAGCAGTGGTCACAAAATGAAGACTACCTAACATTGCTGACTTTCTTGTAAAGCTCACAGCAGAGAGGAGCTTCAGAGCTTTCTCTAGTATGTTAATGAATCCCAAAAACATTCAGTGATTTTTCACAAAAGGTTACTCATACAACAGACCTATGTTGGAGAGACCATTACTGTTGGGTATATGCAATACCAGTTGACTAATCAAGCCAGGGTACAGGCCAAAAAAAATGTTCCGCAATGACCCATGCTATTAAATTATCAGATGAGGTTGTATATCTTTGTATATCAAAGCAGTGTATCTACTGCTTTGTCAGACTTCATTCTGACACAGTCTGGGGAGAGTATAGTTTTGGGCAAACGGATAGTCTGAGTGCAGATGGTTTTTTTTAAGAGATAGATTAATGTCTGTGGGTGCAAGCTAGGCTGGACCAGAAAGTGGCTCACTTCTGATTTCATTTACCAGCATAGCTGTAGTCTCTGTTTGCTAATGTGTTAAAAAGAATGCAGTGTGCCTGCTGACTTGGGTCTCTAACATCACATTAGTGATGAGGAGAGAGAGGAGAGAAAGAGCTGCACAACAGGAACTGCTCTTGATGAGGTGAGATTCTTAAAGATAGCCACATGAAAACAGGGTGTTGAGGTTACTTTGTTTATCTGGGCTCCCCATTCAGCCAAAAAGAGGCATATCTAGGAGAAATTCATTCCAATGACCAGTCATTTATCTTGCAACTTGCTAAATTGTCCTCTGGAAGTGCCTCGTGACTCTCTGCTGACTTCAGAAAGAACCTAGATGACTATCTGAAATGGGATGCTTGGTTTCCAGATGGCCGTATTTACATGAGATGATCTTAATGCATGACTAGAACTTGCCAACTGCACCTAAGTAATGAGGAAGAATCTGTTTAACATAGAATAAAGTAGATGTTCATAAATTAATTATGAGAGCCTCATAAGGACCAGGCACAGCTGTGCCTACGAAGGCAAATCCTTAGCTGAAGAAGGTGGCAAGCTGCCTTTTAAAAATTCCTGCGCATATTAGCAAGCAGGACCCAATCTAAAATGTTGTTAACATGCTGTATACAATCTGTAGTTCAGGAAGTCCCAGTACCGCAGACTACTGCAAACAGAAAACATAACGGGACAAATAGCTTCATACTTTCAATGTATCTCAAATACTTTCCATAGGCACCTACAACCTAGGTCAGAAGCTAGGCGAAGGGTCAGATGGTTTGCATGGACATTCTTATACATAGATACCAATATATTAAAAAAAAAAGCCCCACAAAACAACAATCCCCCCAAACACCTCAATGAATGTCTTCATAGTTCTAGTTCTCCAGTTTGAGAATTTCCTCTTCTATGTCAGACAAGCCATAATTTCCTCCCAGGAGCTGCAATTAAGTATATTTTTCATAAAGATATCTGATTTTGTTCTAACAATTTCCAGCAACAGTAAGTCCACTACCTTTCTTTGTGAACTGCTCTATCTTTTGAGTTGTTCAGAAAATATTATTTTACAGGAAGTTGTGACATTTCAACATAGATTTTGATTTCAAATCAAAACACAAAGAAGAAAGAAAAGCTGACATTTGAAATTTTCTTTATGAACATTATCAGTTTTTTTAAGAAACAAAAGATCAAAATGTTGAAGTTTTACACTGATTGTTTGAATTTTATACTGAAGCATCATAGTAGCATAATTAAAAATAGTTACAAAATGTTAGACTGAGTGTATATAATAAATCTAGAATATTATAAATATTATTTTAATTAACATTAATATAATAGAAAAGTCTAAGCAAAAGTACTCTAAAAGGTTATGTAAAAAAGAATACTTTTTCAAAATGAGACAGGTTAAGGCAACGTAAACCAAGTAAATCCAAAATGATGCAAAGAAAGCTTTTCTACCTGGCAAAAATTTTTTGGAAT
>NW_010129681.1:2313-3651 GCF_000699245.1 Pterocles gutturalis | reverse complement strand
ATCTGGATATTCGTATCTATTACTGTTCTCATCATCATCATTATTATTTCAATATTATTGCAGCTTAATTATTAAATTGTTCTTATCTCACCCCACAAGTCTCTTTTCCCTTCACCCCTTTAATTCTCTGCCCAGCCCCAGGAAGGATGCAGGGAGGAGGGTGAGCGAGCGGCTGCTGAGTTTTCCTGCCAGCTGGGGTCAAACCACGACAGCACCCAACCCTGGGGGAGCAGCTGGGGTGGGGGAGAGCTGAGTGCAATCTGGTAGGAAACACGCTGTCCCGGCAGCGGACGGCATGCAGGGGCACCCCAGAACTCCCAGGCTGCCTGTCCCCCCTGTCCCCCATGAACACCTCTGCCCCCCAAAACCCCCAGTTTTCCTGGCGCTGGCGAGGAAACGCAGCTCTCGGCTCTCTGCTGCGGCTTTCCACAGCACTAATTTCTGTGCACGCTAAACCGCCCACACCCGCCCACGCAAATCAAACAAGCAAACACAAACCTACGGAGGAATCTAGCTCGTCTCCTCCGAGCCAGGCAAAGAGAGAGGCTCGTTGTCATTATCTCTATTTAAGTGCTCGGGAAGCGCTCGCATCCCTGGGCCCCTGTTGCGCCTGTAAGTGGATCAGAGCGGAGGGGACCGCAGAGGAAGATGCTCCCACCTACCCCACCGCCCCGTTCCTGCTCCACGGACACTTTTCTGGAGCTCCATACAAGGAAACCTTAAGCTCGCCCGAGCGAAAATGTGCCATAGCAACAGCCTGAATCCAAAAAAGTGTCATAGGGAAGATTTTGAGCAGCATTAGAGCTGGGCGCGCTCTGAGCCCAGGGACCAAACGGGGGGATTTTTAATCTCGCCTTGGCAGGCAGAAACCAAAAACCTGATAATTTTTTAAAAAGATGAAGCTGCATGGTGGGTGTAGAGGAAGGCATCTCTTATGCAGGAACCCATCAACAACGCATTGGAAGTCCATCGAGCTTTCAAATGGCTCTGAACCATCCCGCCTTGGCCCGTGACCCAGCCTGTCTGCTCTGCCAGTCCCCCAAGACTGGAAGAGATTTAAAGAATCACTTGAAAATAAAAAGTCTGCCAAGAGGAGCCCCAGGAGGGATGTACAAATCAAATACCAGGAGACACCTTGCACAGATAAGGCGAGTCCGACATTGGAGCGATCGATTGCCCCGAGCAGGCAGCGCAGGCAGGAACTGGGGCCAGGACAAGCAGCGCTGTGTCGCAGGCAGCAGCGCGGGAAGGAGCTGCCCGGATAATCACCTCCGGGGCTCTTCTGCAGTGATGGACAGCCTGGAGCCGAGGAAAGGGCCCGTCCCAGCTCCTCCCAGC
>NW_010129681.1:347-2250 GCF_000699245.1 Pterocles gutturalis | reverse complement strand
TTTTTTTTTTTTTGGCAAGGGCACAAACTTCCCGGGCAGAAAGGGCACTCCCCGGGCAGGGAGAGGCATCGCGATCGCAGTGGGATGCAGAGGGATGGAACATCCGTCTGGATGCCCCGAAATCCTTCCAAGAACCAGCCTGGGTTTATTTGAGAGAGCCACAGGGAGAGATGCATCTCCTGGTTCCCCTGCTGTCCCCGTGGCAGCCGTTTGCTCCCTCGCCTCTCCGGCCCGGGCTGCGGCTGCCAATTACACTCTGTTGGCAGGATTTGGGAGCTGTGTAGGCTGGGGGCGGCGAACAAATTGCTCATTTCAGCCACCCTGGAACAGAGGAGAACTGGAGGTGGGGGGAGTATGGACTTCCCAAATGGAAAAATACAGAATCAGCCGTGAGGGATGGCAGCGACAAGAGAGTTCCAGCTCCTGGGACCAGCTAAGCCCAGCTGTGGGCACGTGCCCCTCGAGTCCCTCTCCAGGAGGGAACAAAAATGGCAAAGGAAAAACGACAGGATTGCTCACGGCCGTGAGCAGGGAAGGAAAGTTCCCAGCTGAGCCGAGGGGGGAGGCAAGACCTCCCTGCCTGTGCAGAGCCAGGGGAGGGTCCAGGGGCTCCGCCTGCGCCCTGCCCCGGCTCCCATCCACCCAAAACAGGTCCAGTCTCACCCGGGCTGTGTCTGCTCCAGTTCCCGAGTGCCAGCGGAGCCACTCCAGCAGCGCCTGCTCGCAAACCAACAGCAGAGGGGTGACCGTGAGGCAGACGGAGCGACCAGGGAAGGAGCATCCGGCCCCAGCCAGGCTCAGAAACCCTTGTGTTTACAGTCCATGGAATCAGAGAGAAAAAAGTGCAGAAAGTGCCACGTGGTGGCAGAGAACCCCGCTGGGACTGGAGCAATGGGACACGGCAGCGGCAATGGGAACGCGGCCAGGCTGGGACTGCCGGTCCCCACCAGCCACAAGCCCAGCACCGGAGAAAAAGGCACAATCACGTCCTGTTCCTTGAGTACGAAGGACCAGGAGCCTTCCTGCTCCAAACACAGCTTCCCAGGAAAGCTGGGCACCCCCAGGGAAAGGGAGATGCGGAGAGACGCACCGTTAAGGCTGCGTTACCTGTTTGCCTTTGACGATGTGCTTGGGCACGGGCACTTTAATCTCCAGGTCGCTGTAGTCTTGGGACCAGGCGTAATTCTCTCGCACGGCTCCGTTGTAGCTGTCGGGGTTTGTCTGGAACTGCTCCTGTCTCCTGGGAGGGGAAAAAAGGGGTGACATGCTAAGTGTCAGCGCCTGGAGAGACCAGGAAAGCCGAGAGCAGGGTACAAGGAGCAGAAAGGGAGGGCAGAGCCTCTCCTCGGCCGTCCTGCGAGCATCCTCAACACTCCAGGCTGATGCCCAGCATCTCCCTCGCTGCTGGCCCTGCCTGGGACAGGAAAAGGTTCAGGTCGGCATCCCCCAGCCGCAGAGGGACCCCGGCCACCCTTCCTGCTGCAGGGGACTCTCACACCCCTGTCCCCAGTGTGCCACAACAGAAATCAGGCTGCCTACGGGTGAGACGCGCGATAATCCGGCTGCCCCAAAGGTGCAGAGCTGAGCCGGCTGTTTTGGGGCGCCGTCCCGGCTAACCCTGCTCGAGCAGAGCTTCCTTCCCCCTCCACCCCCCCACGGCATCCAACGCGCCTGTCACAGCCGGAGCAGGGGACACCGTCCCATGCCCAGAGGGTGTGAGCTGTCCCTTGAGCCACTGCAGAGTGGTGGCCCATCGCTGCGACCTGGGTTCCCCAAACCAGAGCTGCTCGTCCTCCTCCTGATTTTAGCGTGGTTGGGAAAACCATCAGGTGCTGTGACCTGGGCGGTTGGTGGCACAGAGGTGACGGAGCTGCAGAGCAGGGCACCTGAAGCCAGCCCAGAG
>NW_010129681.1:0-208 GCF_000699245.1 Pterocles gutturalis | reverse complement strand
CCAGCCAAGAAAGGAGATCTCCAGCACACCCCAGTGCCTTTAAACTGCTGGCAGGCTGAGGATCTATTCCATCGAAACCTCCCAGAGAGGGCTTTCAAATAAAATAAAATCTTTTTCTAAAGATAGCTGCGGTGCTAACAAAAGGCAGAGTTATTTTAAAATGTTTTGATACGCACCTAGTCCTCAATCTGGAGCTGTATAAACACGG
>NW_010129680.1:3732-16194 GCF_000699245.1 Pterocles gutturalis | reverse complement strand
CGGCTTGGAGAGGTGGGCCGGGGCTTTCAGAGGGGCTGACAGATCTGAAGTTTTGGAGGCTGAATGAAAGAAACACTCAGCTAACAAAACAGTGCGCCACAGAAGAAGTTTCATCTGGTCTGGCCAAATCCCTCCTTTCTTTCCATCTTTTCTCTCCTAATAACAGCTGCCCTCTCATTCCCTGTTACTCCGCTGTGAAGAACAAAACCTCCCTCTGACTATCTGTTTTTCTTTTCTTCCCCAGAGTAGGTCTCATTACTGGTGATTAGCAGATGATTAAAACCAATTCAGCTTCCCCCAGTAGATATTTTCTCCCTGTTTGTGACTAACGCGTCAGTCTTCAATGAACGTGCTCCTAAGCTTATTAACGGGCTCAGAGGATTAGCTGCCACCGAGCGCCGCCGCTCCGATATTGTGATGCAGCGAGTGACATGGAACCATTTGCTGAGCACAGGCAGGGCCGCTGGGACCAAATATCTAAATCACAATTTTAGTTGCCGTGTACAGCGAGGTTGGGGGGAGGGGTGGGGGGAAATCCTACCAATAATTACAAAATTCAAAGGTTTGGTGAAGTCTGAAAATAGTCTTAAACTTAAGGGCTGGGGAACAGCCATTCAAAAGAAACTTCACCAACACCCAAAAAACCCCAAAACTGGACCTCAACCCAACTGTAAAATATAGGAGCTTTCCTCATAGAGAGATGCACTGATTTGAAGTCCAAAAGGGCCTATCACGGTCAGCTACCGCTGCAAAATATTCAGGAGATTGATATGCGAAGGTGTGGGTGTGTATCACATCTCTCTTTCTGCTGTCCGTATATTACTGTGTAAAACCCCAGCCTGTAACACTCTCAAATCAGAGATTAGAGCAGGATGCAAAATTAGAAGCTTCTTGTTATCCCACCCATCTCTTTAAAAATGATCAAGTTTAAATAAAATTTAATAGCTAATAATAAAGGAAAAGAGGTCAAAATTACCTGCAGGTTTCAGTTATGCAGTAAATTATTCTGGAGAACAAGAGAAACATTGCGAAACAAGTTAAAATAGGTCATGAAAAATATTTTCAAAATATATGTTTCCTCTCTATTATTTTATTTGTTCAATTTTATTTATTTATTTTTTTTAATAATTGTGGTATTGAATTGTGGCCACACTTATAAAATTGACTCCTTGCATAGAATTTCTTTTCACTAGATGGACATCATTGTAAGTAGTCCAGATAAATAAACTGATTTGCGCTCACACTCCTTTTAAAGTCACGTGGAGTTCCTAAGTGAAGAGAAAATCTGGCCACTGGAGTTGTAGGAGAAATCAATTTTTAATTTCAGGGAAAGTTCATGATCTAAAACACCCCTTCAATTTTGGAATGGAACAGAGGACATTTTTTTTTCTAGAAATTTCCTTGAAAGTGAAATTTAAAAATAAATATTATTTGATTTCTGGTCAATTTAATTATTTTACTTACCCTGATTTATGAAACTTACTTTGCTCTGACTTTGTGTTTTTAATTTTCTCAATAGCCAATATTCATTTATTGTATATTGCAAAAATAGAAATGAAAAGTTTTATGAATAAAAACTTAAATTCTTCATATAATTTTTTTTAACCAAATTTCTCAATACAGTAAAATCCTGACTTTGTGCACTATTTAGAAAGACACTTTCAAAATTCTGGAAAATATTTCACATTGCAAAATCTATACTTTTTGGACTGAGTATTGTTTCAGGGGAAGATTTCAAAGTAGCTTTAGTGAAGGCAAACTCTGGTGACTGAACACAGAGTTAGAACCTTAACTTTAGGCATCCAGCTTTGAAAACAACAGGCAAAAAAACCCCATTTTGTAAGGATTTTTTCTCACTCTGTTCTTAAATACTTTAAAATAAAAGAAAAAGCTCCTCCAAATAATTCTCTTTTCACATCTTCAAATTTCTTCCATTTATATTTTCCATTGTCCTCTTTCCAGTGCGGCTTAACTCTGAGTGTGCTGAAGCTTGAAATGTAGCTTCCGATTTATAATAGCAACAGGGCATGCAGCAAATGTCAACAAATCCCCTGTCACCCAGGCAAGAAGGAAATGTGAGAGGTAAGGCAGAGTAGCCCTTCCTTGCTGCATAACACAAAAAAACCCCTCTGTGAGAAAGAAAGAACTAAGATCTTGCTCACAAAAAACCATATGCGTCCATTAATGTCAAACCAAAATTGTGATGGGAGGGTGACACACACTGAAAATAGCCAGCTATACGTATGGTGCAAATATACACCTATGCGTTTGATATATATGTAATTTTAAAAAGACACTCCTCCACCATCTACCTCCCCCTTTGTAAAATTCAAGGAATTCCAACAGAACAGATCGACTATATTCTGAAAAAGGACCCCATAAGACCCACATCAATGACCTCAAGTGACCTCAATAAATAAGTAACTGCTGAAGGATCAGCTCCCTTGTGGTGAAACAATAGACCCAAACTTCAGTGGAGTGCATGCAAGAAAATGTCACAGGAGGGTAGCACAGGATTTCAGAGCAGAAAGAAAGTTTGGGGAATAACAAGTACACACTGCGAAGTAACTGAGGAAACCTTTTAGCAAAGGAAATTCTGCATTTGTCTTAACTTTTGGAGCAGCAGCTACCCTCCTTCTTGTCATTCTGTTAATAGAGATGGGGAGATGTGATAGAAATATACTGTATTCTTTGCCACTCACTTTTTCCCCCTGCCTCTCAGCTGTCATTTAATAAATTTATTCACTGGTCAACCAATGATTCATGTGAAACATAGCAAGCCACTGGTTCTTTGTGAATTTTCTGTCACTGGTTTTTACTCTTTCTAGTGTGATCAGTCACCTGAGTCACATTATAGGCTTGTTTCTGGCTTCATCTTGGAACAGAGTACCTGTAAAACAAGAGTGAAAGCTGCCTTTGATTGTGTCAAAAGGTCTATGAAATTAGGAGCTGATGTGCTGGCTCATAAAAGAAATTTAATATTTTAAATCTTTTCCTTTGGACTACTTCCCACCTGAAAAATCTTTACTGGGAAAATGTGGATATGATGAGAAGGTTCATTCTTAAAATGGATTTTCTTCTTTTATTGTCAGGGACATAAAGTGATTTAGACAAATGGAGTGTGGTAGGGAGTTTTTTTGTGTCATTT
The DNA here is from genome assembly GCF_000699245.1 of Pterocles gutturalis. NCBI lineage: Eukaryota > Metazoa > Chordata > Aves > Pterocliformes > Pteroclidae > Pterocles > Pterocles gutturalis. Next base: position 13,046 of record NW_010129680.1, on the reverse strand, counting down.
GAGGCCTTGTCCATCTGTAAGATGAGGCCAATGCCTATGAAAAGCAGGGTTTGCCTGTCCATCATATATGCAGATTTGGACTCAATACCACAATTACAAGGGAGTTAGTTCGTCCTCGGAGGCTACCACCACCGAGTTGGATATTACCTCCTTAATCTGAACTATGATAACAATCATGTGTTAGTTAAAACCACGTTCCTGGTTGCTTTGCTTTTTTCTGAGATGAGAAAAGCAAAGAGGTGATAAAGGGAAATAGACTCCATCTGTGGCCAGAACTGAACTGGCTCGGAGGCAGATATGAAATTAAGTTTTGAATGCTAATCCTAAAACATTCTTGTCATAGTTTAAGATATCTGACTTAAATTTAGAAGTGGCCAGTGCAAAACAGAGGCAGAGAGAGCAGGATGTATGCAGAGGACTAGGCTTAGCACTCTGCAGCTGATATTGTTACCAGCACACCAGGCAATCCAGCAGTAGTGTCATGTGGGCATCAGCACTGGAGCCACCCCTCTTCCTTGAGTGCCTAGTTTGAAAAACCAGATGATTATGCAGGAGTAGTATTTTCCGCATCTTTTTACATGGAAGGATGAAACATGTCTGTGTAGGAGAGACTCCATTTTCAGATTCACTTGTGTGTTTACTTTGCCTTGCACGCAGTTATATTTTTTTTCAGCATGAGGACATAAAGTTGTTGCTGACTTTGTATTCTGCTGTACTGCAACACTTGGTAGAGGGAAAGGAAAGCAAATGTGCAGAGTTGCCAGGAGACAGATTTATTCTGAACTTCAGCAGCCTGTCACTTCCACCACTACGCTCCTTCCCCCTTCCCTCACTCCCTCCTGCTCCAGGCGCAGGCAGATAGACCAGAAATAGCAGGAAATGACCCACTCCTGTTTTGTACTAAAGCATTGAGCTTAGTTTAGTTTTGAGCCTTTCACAGCCCCACAAATCAATGTGAATGTTTTTAAAGGATGGCTGTGAAATGGGTGCAACATGGAAAATTCAAGTGATAAATTTGCCTAGAAACATCTGATCCTTCTTTTCCTGCTTCCCTGCTTCCAAATGCCTATTTTTGCTTTGTGTTCAAAAGTAGCATTTGGGGAGAGGGGAAATAAGTGAATTTGTTAATCTGTTTTTCTTGTGAAATAAGATCTGCAAAACACTCTTAATGTGGAGTACGAATGAGGCAGAACTGGTGTTCCCCATCCAAACCTCTGCCATGTTCAGAGGACTCATCTGAAAATACGTGATGCCACAAGAAGTGTCCTTAGGAAACAGCTTGTATGTTTTGTCTGATCTGAAGATAGATACAGACTTCCAAAATAACCTGGAAATGTACATACTCTGAATTGATTTACCTTCTCTGTAACTTTTCTCTATCCATCGCTAGACTGCAGAGTTTTTAATTTGACCATAGAAGTAAGATTTTGAAGAAACTATGGAAAGCAATAAATGATGTTAAAGTACTGAAATACTAGAATTAAAGAAATAAAAGCCTTATAATGAATAAAAAACCCCTCCAACAACAAAAGCCTTATGCAGCTAGAAAAGCCACACACAAAGGCACACAGAAGTGGAGCCTGTTATGGTATAAAAGGAGACATTGCAGCACCCTGAGGTCTTGAGGGTGGGCAGGATTTGTGGAAACCGGAGAATACTGGTCAGGTGCTGGACAGAAGGATTATTTTAGTTGCAGCTTCTGAAGAACTAGAGAAATTAGGACTCCTTTACTGTTAAGGAGGTGGATTCATGTGAGGTACTGTTTTTCAGCTAAGTCTACTTATGAATAGCATATAAGACTATCTGAATAGGGAAGATCACAACTAATATCTGTTTATAATTGCTTGTGTTTCTTTAATATGTTTCTTTCTGCCCACTCCCTACCTAAGAGAGATCACATTCCTCAAGTTATTCCCCTCGCTATGACTCCTTAAAAAAATAAATACTTAAATTTAGATATCCAATTTATGTTTTAAATCTCACCTCTTTTAAAACTTTGTTAAAGGGCTACTTGATTCAGAGATCTTACTGTTTTTATTTCAGTTATGAGTCATATTCCTCTGACATTATTTTTTGCTGTTTCTAGAAGTTTTTTTCTTAGATTTCTTGTCCTTTTTCCCCCTAGCTGTGAAAAATCCAATTCAGCCTTACAACTATGCCATGTATCTGGATCTAGCCATTCCACTGCCTGAGAGAACAAGCTAAGATTGATGCTTGGATCTTTACCTAGTTTAGATACTTACATGATATAAGGATAGCTACTCCTGCTCCAGTGTGAGGTCTTCTGTGGGCTACAAGGTGGATATCTGCTCTGATGTGGTCCTTCTTGTTCTGTAGTTGGACAACCTGCCTCACCATGGTCTTCTCTTTCAGCTCTAACAGCTACTTCAAAACTAGGGCCAAGTGGAGGTATTTAAATAAACACATCAATAAATAAATAATTAAACAAACCCCCAACTTCAAGTAACACTTTCCAGCCCTTCAATAGGATATTTAAAAAAAATAAAAGGCGTGATCATAAGAGGATTGTAAATATAATAGTCAAAATAGTAGGTGTCACGAGCTCTTCAAAAAGGAACTTGCTACCTCCCCAAACACCCTGATTGTTAAGATTTGTTGATGTTGATTTATGATGTAGAAATCATACAATTTTTTTCCTGTTCCTAATGAAGGGAATTTTTTAGTCCAAAAAGTTCAGGGCGAATTCTGAGAATTTTAGTTTGCTAGTATTTATAAGCTGTCCCTCTATCAGCTATCTATCTATCATACACAAGCTTTTTCTCACCATAGATAGTATAGCTGGAATGATAGCAGGCTTGCTGCTTGCCTTCCTTTCCATCTTGACATTTGGAACTGTGGAAATCTTCTGAAGTAATAGCGGCCTGGAAGATTTTCAAGATATCCACTATTGCTCTTACATGTTGGCTTGGTTGTTCCTTTTCATTCTTCCTCTTCTTTTCTACGCAATCCAGTTTTTTGTAAGTCTGAAAGGTAAAATTGTCTCATCACTTCTTTTCTTGGAATAACTCCTTTATGAAGGTCCCACTTGGTAAGGATCTGCTGGTAAAAATGGAAAACCCACAGAAAGAATAGTCTTTAGAGATAAAAACTTCTTCACGTACAGCACCGTATGTGAGTAATAAATAGAAGGCAAATGCTCTATGATTTCTTGTTTTCTTCTCTTCTTCAGGAATAACTACAACTGAGTTTGACAAATTAAAGAGGAATCTGTTGTATAGAAGACTGTCCAACAGAGTAACAGACTCTGAATTTGATAGGGTACTTTGATAATGATGAGCAGAAACTTGAGCAGAAGAAAGCAAGGAAGAGAATCAAGAATGAAGACAAATGGAAGCAGGACAACAGTGTTGTTGATGTAAAGTTGATCGGAGAAGAAAATGAGACTTAAGAGAATCAAAGGAAGGTGACTGCGTTACTTTCGGAGGAATTTCACAGCCCTGAGAAAGGAGAGAGCAGGACATGGTGGAGCTTTGAGAGACTATTCTAGGCCAAGAATTTGTTCTCAGTTACTCTGAGCTGTACAATATACTGCTCCATTCCTTGGGGAGACACTGAAGGATCCCAGATCATCAGAAATCACCTGATCTGCAGTGCTGGAGAGATGAGAAATTCATTAACAATTTTATAAGCTGGCTGGGAGAAAATGTTTTCCAAGTAGTGCTTGCATGATTTTCACTGCATTAATGCATCTCATGGGCCTGTTTTCTTTTTAAACAATGCTGAACTCCACTAAAGGTGAAAAGAAGGGTATCAGTCCAATTCAAAGTAGACCTGCTCTAGCTCTGTGTACCAAACAGAAAAATCTAGAATAGCATTAGCTGTATGGTGGTGTAGATGCTGTAGTCCGAATGATTTGGTTATTTGGTTTGCCCATATTGAAAGAAGGCACACTGTGCATCCAATATATATGTCCATGAGTATTCTACCTGGACTGCACAATAAATGATAACTTATCCTGGTAATACATTCACAGGCACAGGACGAGGATATGTGTCTCATCAGTCGTAGCTGAACAGTTCAGGAAAGCTATTTGTTCAAACTTCGTTGTTACTTCAGCAGTACTTCCATTTTGATAGCCCTCGGGGATATAAAATAATTAATTTCCTCATAAATCTCAATGACCACTTCATCAATAGTAGATTTTCCCATCTCTGGTTGATAAGTAACTGACTTCTAACTGCCCAGATAGCAATACTCTTTTGGATAACAAATAGCAACAAACAGCATATGGAATTTCTCAGATGGATAAGCTGCGCCTCCATGGCTGGGACAGAGTCCTCTAACGTCTTAATGGATGTGCTTTTGTTTCATGAGATGGTTTTCTACTTACTGCTGTATTTCCAGTGCAGTTGGCACCTTCTAAAGTGAACTTGCATTCTTTGCTCAAGAAAGTAATACGCAATGTGATTCATTTGTCAGCCTATACTCAGTCTACAGCTCCTTTATTCTTGTCCAGTAGCTCATGCAGTAGTGCTGGTACTGCTGGAAAGATGTTTGGTTTTGTATTCTGTGACCTCAGAACAGCTGCTGATTTTCCCACTGGTATCTGAGACATCTGTAAAACAGTGTAACAGAGAAACAACCATGTTCTTAAAACCAGCTCTATTTCTATGCTTCAGCAATAGCCACAGTAGCTTGATATCTTCGGCAAATAGTCACTCTCCATTGCTGTGCATGGTAAGTGCCAGGCAAAGAATTCCATGATTCAAGCATATTTCCTTTCACATCCCAAGAGTGAACAGACAAGTTGTCCCAAACCACTCTCCCAGCTGGATGATAAAGCAATGTACTGTCTTTTGTGATGCTATGAATTCCTGCCTAGTTGTAGCAGATATGATCAGTTATCTGTTTTTCTTGACATTGATATAGAATAGTGCTAACAGATCTGTAGGGTGTGATATCAAGCTGCTAGTATCAATGAGGTTGCAGGGTAGGCTCTGAAGATCAATTCTTCGAGTTTCAAGAAATGGAGAAAGAGGAGGCAGAGGTGCAGAGCTACATGTTTGCAGTGTAAGAGTTTAATCAGTCTGCAAGCTTGTTAATAGAATTTGCTCCCATGCACCGATATCACAGATGGGTAATGCCAGATAAATAGCAGGCACAATGTGATGTATAGTATAGCAAACAGGAGAGTGACCAGAATCATACCAATAGGTTACTTCCGAGCAAAGCAGCAGGAAAAATAGTCTGAAGAGACTAGATGTTTATACAAATGACATACAGGGAGGAGCAGAGGACTAGCTAGTCTCCATTTCCTTCATTTGCCACAACTGCATGTTTTCACTGTCACTACCCTGAAGAAAACAGTCTGCATGAATATATACACTGGGAGCTACCTTACACCTCAGGTGTCTGTCTCACTGTGTGGCTCTCAGAGGCATGAATGACTGCAAGTGTAGAACATGGAAAGAAGAATAAATGGATGAGAGCAGATTAAGTTTTCAAAGAAGACAAGATCAGTCTTATCTTGATAGCCATTCGTTTCACATCTTTACTACTTTTGTCACAGCAATAGTATCAGAACAGACAAATGTTAATTTCCCTAATATTCTTTCTCAGACTCAAAAATGAACATAATGAAAGACTTAAAGAAGTTAGAGTAATTTCCTGAATGCCAGTGAACAGAGCAGGAAGGAACAGATAAGTGCTGGTTCACAGTGATTCTTAGATACCACCACTGGCCTTAAACACACCAACAATTAAACACTAAATCTCATCCCACCTGAGTCAGCTCAATACAGAGCCATATGTCTGTGTTTGCACGTGATATGCCCAACCCACAAAGGCAGGCAGAGTTTGTAGTATGCACAGTCGAGTCTGAGTGTGACTTCTGGGTTTGACCCACTGAATTTGCCAGCCTGAGTCAGTGATGCCCTGAGAATCTTTGCACCATGATACTTTTTCTAGCATACAAATAGTCTCAGGCTTCCAAGTGAACTAAAGTTAGCATTTTGAGACAGGAAGTATGAAGAAAAAAATAAAGCAGTAGTGTATTAGATTTGACCTGGAAGAAACAGTGCTATGATTCCAGCTGAAATCCTGATATTTTATGCCCAGATCGTAAAGTGGAGCAGGAAAACCTAGTTTTCACTCAGATGAGTCTTGATTTCCCATGGCTGCATGGATGCTTTAGCTTCAGTGTAAGCAGTTTCATATGTGGTTGTGCTGCATTTGACAGTAATGGTGGCAGCTACAAAACCCTATATTATTGACACTCTTCTGAAAACCCAGGTACGTTCATTAGGACACCAAGATACCATTCATCTGATAAATGTTCTGGCTAGTGCTTCATCTGTCTAAGTTATGTTGTGTCATTTAACTAAAACAAATGACTCCATGGTTGCCAAAGCATTGGATCCAATGTAATAACTGTCCATAATGAGAAATACTTGAACCTCAAAAATGTGGTAGGGGTAAACACATGAAAAACATTGTGGTTTGGGAAAAACATCTTTAACGAATAACTTACCTGTTTAGTTAATACTCTGAAAATGTGACAAGATCTTTTTGTAATATTTCTGCATTTAAACCAGATGACAGCCAACTATATCACCAAAAGGAAGCACAATATTTATTTTTGTATGCAAATATACAGGTAGAGTATATTCAAGGCAAAAAAAAACCCCGACCCTCCAGCAAACCTTTCATTGTTAATTCCAGTCCTTGAATTTTGTTGAAATACTAAACATACAGGAAACATACAGGAAATTATTTTCCTGTTCTGGAGAAGAAGTGTGAGAATGAACCTTCAGAAATATATTTTATTCTGGTAGGAACTCAAATGACATTGCACTGGGGCTGTCTGACAGTCTCATGTATATGACAGAAACACAGAGCTACAGAATTAGATAAGTTAGGCTGCACACCAAACCTATCCTGCTGCAGTCCAAATGAGGTTATTGACTCAGAGAAGGAGCCACTGATAAAGCAATTATTACCAGCTGCCAGATGTGTGATAGCTCATTTTTGGAAATGGACAGATGCCCCAGCATTAATGGCATGGAGACATCAAACATAAGAAATCCTTTGAATAGAACTGAAATGACAGGCAGCCTCATATCAGAATCTAGTAGATTTAATGGGTAACATTTCCTTGGAACTGGAACAGGATAAACACATGGCTAAGAGGCCAAATAATCACAAATGAATCTTCTAAACGTGACAAATATGCTATGTATGAATCAAGTTTGTTAATACTTGTCCAGAAAGTTAATGTATTCTAATAATGATTTATTTATTTTTGTTAAGCTACCAGGACATGATGTGCTCTAAAGTTAGGTGCATAATTTCAGGTACATTCAGTTTATTTCCATTCATTGCACATCCTTATTAGAAAACTCTGCCATCTGAATATTACACTGCTATGCCAAATGTGCAATTCTATAAATCAGCCAGGGAGAAAGAGTGCCAGGCCCTTCCTGATGATAAATACAGTGGCAGGAATCTACTTTGTTTTGTAATATCTAAGGCTGATTAATCCCAAGCTGTTTGCAAACTTAATTTCATACACGATACCCCCATTCTTGCAATCAGATTAACAAATCAAAGGTGCATTCAGACTTGGAGACAGGTTGCCACTTAAGTATTTCAGATACTCAGGCATTTGGTTAAATTAAGCTTGGATTAACAAGGCCTGACTATTTAAAGGGAGTTATGTTTGAGGGTTCTCTGTCTCTGCTGATTTTGAATGCTGTGCTCATGGGGTAGTGCCATCCAGTCTTAAGAGCTCAGTGAGCTTACAGAGCTTTACAGCCTCCCTGCAAGCTTCACGAGCTTAATTGAAGATAAGTATATACAAACTCACCTTCCTAGAAAGACCTCTATTTATGTGAAGGGGGTAAAAACCCAAACAAATCTGTTTATACAGTGACTGAGCTGCATCTTTCCTGTCATCATTTATCCTTATTTTTATATAGCAGAATTTATTAGACTAAAAACCTTAACAGAGTGGAATAGATGAAAGTGGAATCATTCAACACTGTCACCTTTTGTTGTCACTTGAGACTCTGTAGAAGGTGACAGAGACTGATAAAATTATTTGTTAGGAGTGAATCATGCCAACTGATTTAGCCCCACTGGAAAGCGGATCTGCGAGGGTCTGGGCCAAAGTCCCTCTCTGCCTTTTTTTCCAAATTTGTAAAAGAGTAAAGACAGGACTTCTCTAGCTAATATGCTCAACAGTGTTCCCTTAACACTTAGAAATGGCTGTCTCTGTCACTTAGAGAGACGAATCTTGTAATGAAGAAGTGAAGAAATGAGCCTCATCTCACATGGAGAACCTGAGTGCACTCACCATTGAGAAGAGGAGGCCATTGGAGGCCATATGCTTTAAGGATGGGTGGTGGTGTTATGTGCAAGGGTTCTTGAGCAATGATTTAATGACGCTGCTGCACTGAGGGGTAACTTCTGGGCTGTACTGGAGGTGATGCTGGCTAGAGGTCAGAAACTGAAACATGGACATAGGGCAGGAAATGTGAATAAGGTTGTTATGGCAGAATTTTGTTGGTGTTGGTTTATGTTCAGAGCTGCAATCACAGTCAATTATTCAGCAAGAAACCCTTCACTCATATACAGCTGTATTGTTATACAGTTAGTGTATACACAGTCATTTCTAAGGGAGAGAGACATTTAGCACTATGGTTTATGCATTTATGGAGCTTCTTATTTATTTATTTAATACTTCTCTATTATTTAAGCCTTTAAAATAGGATTGCCTTTCTTCAGAAATGTCCAAGTGTCCTAATGAAGGAGAGGGTTCAGGTAGGAAAACTGTGAAAGAACCTCAACTGCTACAAGACGATGAAGCTGCATTTGGAGATGCAGAGTATCCTCACATGAAAGGTATGTGTGGCAGGTGATTCTTCTCTAAACTATTTGCGCCTGGATAGGGACATTCAAAATGCCATGCATTGGTCAGAAATGTAGCTATCCTGTGGCTGTACAGCTAACTGGAATTCAGCACAATCCAGTGTTATTTGCAAGTAATTGCTCCCTAGTCAGTTGATAATTTACATATTGGCTGTTCAGCATGTTTGTTACATAAAATGAAGTTTCATTAAAAGTATGTTTAAGAATTGTTTAATTTGTAGCGCATACTAGTGCAACAGAAGAAATAAAATGGGGGAGGTAAAGGAGAAAAAGGTCTTGGGAATATTAGGAAATAAATAATTTTTACAGGAACAAAAATAAGTGGTTTTAGTCTGCTGTAATCTGTAGACTTCATTCTCCATTCTGCCTTAGTTTAAATAAAGAAAATAACATATGATATCACGTAAGAATGACCGAATACTTAT
>NW_010129680.1:0-3719 GCF_000699245.1 Pterocles gutturalis | reverse complement strand
GTGAAAGTAATAGTTATGATAGGATCACCTGAAATCCCAGCTGCTACTATTCCCTCCACCCAAATCTTTGTTAGAATAAATGTTTGTTTTATGGGTGAATATACACTGTAATTATGGAATTAAAGAAGGTTCAGGGATATCTAAGCAAGAGAAAATGTGGGTGCTAGGAACGCTGGGTGACCTGTTACGGGTAGTTAATACTGGTCCTCTTCTAAAAATATTTTGTCTTTTTTGCTTATGAAGAGATTGAGGAGGACAGTCAGAAGGCCAAGTCCTTCTACATCTTCTCTTCTAAATTACTCCTGAATTCTTGCCACTTCTTTTTAGGGGAGAAAGAGCTACAGTGGGAACAAAGAGTATGGCATGCCTTTAAATAGTACATCCTGCAGTGTCATGCTTTCATAAATATCAGAACTCTTTACAGTCATCTGAAGTTTAGATTTCTGTCTCGAGAAACAGATCTTTTCCTATGTAATCACCACTGAACCCCACAGAGTTAAGGAAGGAACCAATGGTTTATTTTATTTCCTGAGAAGGTCACTTTAGGTCCTTGGCTACATCATGAATGCTTTCTGTAGCACCAGCAGTAGTACTGCTTCTACTCCTCACTGTTCCTCTGCAAAAACTCCACATACCAGGCTTATCTACCTTTTGTAGTGTAATTTCAGTGGATAATTTTTTCAGGTCAAGAAATCTGTTCTGTGACAAGGAGAATTCCAGCATCGGGGTCTCCTCACAAGATCTGTTTAAATTAGGAAACTCTATTCCACTTAGGTTCATAGTCGGACTGACCTCTCCCTGTCCTTCACTGTCCTTGCACAATGCATTCTCTGTCTTTCCCTCTCACTTATATTTATATAAACAATTTCAGTGAAGCATCCTACAAATATAAACACTGACAATTTAGTCTGCTTAAAATTCAGTGGTTAATAAGGTTCAAAATAGTATGCTGCTCTGGGTGCTTGTTAGCAGTGCACAAGTGTAAAACAGGTTTACCTGCTTCTCTTGGACTGTAAGTTAACACCTAAATGAAGATTAGAACAAAAAAGATACAAACCAGAGCCAGTCACAGTTGTCCTGATTAACATTATATTTTACAGTTGTTATACAAACAATTAGTAGGAAAAGACTACAGCATCATTTCTGTTGGCAGGAGAAGGCACAGCCATGGCCAATCCAATCCAATTAAACCATGTCTCCAGTATGCAGATGAACAGCAAAAGTGCAAATCAGAACATATCGCTACATTGCTTTCCTCAAGACACTGAGAGCCTAATCCTGAGAGACGTAGAGGGCACTATGAGGAAGAAAGGTGATGTGCTGGGAAAAAAGAACAGAGAGTTAGAGGGGTACTGTGAAGCTAAGATATCTTGGGGAACTAAAATGGTTCTCACGTCATTTATATAGTAACACCTGAAGTGACTGTTCCAGAAGAAATTTTGAAATTTTAAAATTACTTTTCAGCCAGAATAAGATCAAAGAATTGAAATGTATGAGTTTTTAGATAAATGTAAATTTTCAACACCACCCCCACCCCATTCCAAAAAAGATGAGAATAAGCTTACAAGAGCACTTCATTAGTAGCCTTGCTATTTTGCTTCATAATGGGTCAAGTCAAGTATTGAAAGGAAGCTACATGACCTTAATGAAATTAAATGTTTCTATAACTTTGCACTAAAGTTTTCAATGAAATCAATTAATTCGAGTAGAACATGTTGACTTGGTTGAGTCATAATCTTCTGGTGGAAATTTTTTTTTTAAAAAATGGAAACATTGCTGTGATACAATGTTTGCTTATTTTTCAATTGCTGAAATTCATAAAGTCTGTGACATTCACTGAGTTTTTAGTTTTACCCAAATAAATAAAAAAGCTTCAAGACACAAAGAGACAAATTTTTAATGAACTGTAATCCTACTAGACAATTGGCTGAATCATAGATGTTTCTGGTTATCAAAACACAATATCTCTTGATTATCTATAGTATCATTTATGGAGTGATGAAGTGATAGTACTTGTTTTTTAAAAAAAGTGCCTTGTTCTAATTAAGTATTACATTTGTAGGGCTCTCTCACACACTTTATTTACTCAAGTTTTTTAAGGCTTAGCATTCTGACACGCAGGAGAGTATACATATATACTAAGAGCAAGCAACACATTAAAAAGCGCAGAGGCAATGCAAGAATTCTCTTCCCCTTTGGCTTATCATTAAAAGGATCCAGCAACAGAGCTCAATCCAAAAATGCTGGACTGAGATGTGCTTTGCATTTTTTTCAGAGAAACCTCCTGAAACAGATTAGTGAACACAAAATGCTGAAATACATTTTACAAAATAATAGTAAAAAACCAGGACAGTTCAAGAACAGGTACATTAGGTATATTCTTCAGCTTAGGAAGAATAACTTTAAGTTCATGTATTAGGTGAAAGTTCTCAAAGCTCAGACTGTTATTTTCTCACAGGGCACTGCTTACGGACAAATTCAACATGCGGACTGCATTTCTGCTGGATTTGATAAAAATACAATTAAAATGTTGTACAGGGGGGTATGCCAAATTGGCCTGCATCCTAGAACCCACTCCAAGCAAAACCTTCAGGAATATATTGTACAAGAAAAGCTTTGTCCCCTGGGATTACCTCCTACTTCCTTTAACCTGATATTTTGCTCATCCTATTATGAGATTCCTCAGAGGGGGGAAACAGTAGATTGCCTCATTAAGACTCATCATTTACAAGATGTTGACAAACGCTGGCATTTATCCTGTTGTCATAATAAATGTGAGAAAATGACCACTTGGCAATAAGTGATTCTATGCAATTGCAGGTTGTAAAATACAAGAATATAAGGGTCTGTGGATAATCTATCTGTATCACTATGTAGCGTCTCTGAACAGATTCTGCATGCATTGTAACAAATCCAGGCTGAAATAAATAACAATGGACAGCTTCTTTTTATAGTTTTCCACATGTGCAACCCAAACATTAATTAAAGAAAAATGAGAAAGTAGTTTTAAACCCAACACAATAATGAAACAGTTATTATTAATCTTACTGGCTATCTCAGTATGGGTACCCAGCATCCATATTGTCCCTATTGATGGCCTGAAAACACTCTGAAATCAGTTTGCCTAACGCTGTCATCTGCCCTGTGGCTGATGACAGAGCAGCCTTTCTTAACAAGGGTCATCTTGTCCACTCTGTGTTAATGGTATATGTGAGGTCACCACAAGAGGAGATCCCACAACAGAGACTGCTGAGACGGGTTTCAGTATTAGAGAAGCGTCCTCCTGAGTTCATGCACAAGTGTTTTGAGAAGTGGAGGTTTTTTTCCTTTGGGGACACTGGAAATGTGCAGTGTTCTCCTCTCCTCTGCACAAGGCAGTCCTGTAGGCAAATGATAGGGATGAGAAGAAAATTTGGCCTTACGTCTGGCTTCAGGACAGCATTACACCTTAGTGTAGTTGCAACCATTTTTAAGAAATGTTCTGAGCGATATAAGTGTACCTTGGAGACACAACAATCATAGAATCATAGAATCATTAAGGTTGGAAAAGACTTCAAGGATCATCAAGTCCAATTGTCAACCCACACCACCTAACTCACTAAACCATGTCCCTAAGCACCACATCTACACGATTCTTGAACACCTCCAGGGATGGTGACTCCACCACTTCCCTGGGCAGCCTGTTCCAATGCCTGATCACTCTTGCAGTGAAGAAATTT
>NW_010129679.1:0-20719 GCF_000699245.1 Pterocles gutturalis | reverse complement strand
CCCTCCAACTTTTTGCTGCTGTTTTCCCACTTTCCTGACGAGCGAGGCAAGTTTAGGGTTTATATCAGGGATCTTGTGTTTGTGTTAAAACTGGGTTGAAAAGCGCTCTTTGATATTTATTTTTTTTTTTTCTGGCTGCGTTTTTCTGGAGGGCACACTCGCGGCAGGAGCCGCCATCCCTCACTGGTTTTTCTTGGCACGAATGAGTTCATCCAGAGCCGGCTCCTTCGCGTGGAGCTGCCCAGTCCTTTCGGAAGCTTTTCGATCTCAAAAGCAGCAGATCGCTTGTGTAATGGCTGAACACCCTTTCAGGAGCCCCTTTTGTGAAGGGACCTCTTTTTGTCTTTATTGCAGCCCCTTGGTGAAGTGTTTTGCTTCTTTTCGGTGGGAATTGGCAAGCGCTCAGAGGAGAGGTTATCCAGCTTTTTTTTTCCTGAGTTCCCCCTGGCAGGAAGGAGAGATGTTTAGTAAGTGGACATAAAACAGCAGAAGAAAGATCATGTACATCTTCTGTGACATCTAGAAGGGTAACCTTGGCAGGGGAAGGGGTAAGGGAAACGGAAAAGTAGATGGGCAGCAGCCAGGGAGCGTTCAGGACTGCAGCAAGCTGCGGTGCGTGTGTTCTGCTGGCAGACAGTTCACTGTTCGGCGGTGCGCGCCCAGATTCTGTAGGTTGGAAGCGTTGTGCTTCTTCACCTGCTCTACGGTCAGTAGGATAAAGTGAATGCAGTGCATAGAAATAAATATGAAGCATGTGAAATTCCCTATAGCAAATTATTTTAGAAATGGTGGTGTTTAGACTTGTAACACATCCCTTTCCCTGTCCAGTATGTGGGCTGGTGCAGGGTCCCAGTTCAGCAGAGGTGCCCTGCTTCCTTGTTTGCCATTCAGCACTGAAGCTGCTCATTTGATGACCTTTGCCTGGAGGCTAAACCTTTGTTGTAACTGATTTTCTTAAAATCTCCTGGCTGTCCCTAGTGCATTATAATGCAGATTAATTCCACCTATCCATCTTGGATGCGATGGGAGTGCCCACCTCTGTGCGGGGATATAAAGCTAATCCGATTCATTCTAGCATTTGATACAGAAAATACACTTTGCCACAATGAGCAGTGTGGGACAAAAGATATTTGGAGATGAATCTACTTTTGTTTGTTGAAGATCAAACGTTTAGGACAAGCTAAAGGAACAGTATTGGCAGGCATGTCACTTCAGTGACCCACAGCTACTGAAAGGGGGTTGGGTCAGCTTTATTATTTTATAATTTCCTGTGTTATTATTCTAATTGCTGTGAATGATGAAATAAAGAGGTACAAATTACCTCTCTAATGAGCTGGAAAATTCAGGAAAGAAAGGGGATAAATCTGTCTGAAGGGTTAACCTTGAAAACTGCAAGCACAACAGGCAATCTGCTGTGCTTTTTGCTAACAAGAATGCTAATCTCTGGCCCCTGGCATGCAGCTCCCCACTCCAAACCCTTCTCTTTGACCAGGGTTCGGCTGCTGGGGAAGAGGTGTTGATTCTGAGCCCCCTGTTCGCAGGCAAACACGTGTGTGAGTGAGTTTTTTTTTTCCCCGTGAAATGTGGTGGTTGGAAAGCTCTGTTACGGGAGCAGAGAAGGAGCTTTTGCTTCAGTTACCGCTGCAAGTTGATGTTTCTGGGGTCACAGACAAGCTGTGTGTAAGGTCTCTGGGACGCTGCTGCTAGTAACAGGGGGAGAGCCTTGTTGACCTGGAAAAGTTGAGGGAAATCCCTTGGCAGGCTTTGCCAACGCGATGTGCCTTTACAACGAGTGGGAGGTGGTGTTTGGAGAGCCAGTAGTCTTGTTTTCAGTCGAGGCACTGCTTGAGGCTTTTGGGGCTTTTTTTTTGTTAAAAAAACCTTCTCTGTCTTTATGGATTCTGGCTTGACAGCTCTGTAGTAAATCCCGAACTCTCCTTCAAGAGTTGATTGATTTAGGAGGGTAAACCGTGCTAAGTCTTCTCCAAGCACGAAGAGAACAGCTTCAGAAAGTGTTGCATGCAGATGAAGTCTGGTAGTCATTGCTGTCATGGAAGTGGCCGTAATGATACCTGAGAGGGAGTATTTTTCAGTTTGTCACCCTGCCAGGAACAGTTCTCCAGCCCTGCAGTCGTGTAATCCCAAAGGAGGTCTGATAAGCTGAGGCTGTTCACTGGGGAAGGTAGGAAAGGGATGACACAGAGCTCTGAATTCTCATCCTGCCGCCACCCTGGGCTGGCTGCGGGACCCTCTGCATGTCACTGACACAGGCTGGGGCCATGTGGGTCGCAAACTGCCATCAGCAGTGTCTGCTAGCATCTGCCCACAGGCAGTTGTGTACCTTTGCTGGTTTATGAAATAGTAGGTCTGTCTTCTTTGTCATGGCTTTCTCCTGAGTCCCAAGTGGGTTTCAGTAACAGCAGTGAAGGCTTGAGGGGGGCTGGGAGCCAATGCTAGGGCCATAAAACCAATGTGAGAGAAGCATTGGCGTTAGGCATGCGTTTTGCTCAGAGGTCAAAAAAGCATTACTGCAGGGTGGAAGGCATGGCAGGGAACTGCACCTCGGTGAACTGCACGTCAGTGAAGGACTAAGGCAACTCCTTTGCCCTGGGTTTCCCCAGTGCCCTTACAGAAGACAGGGCCTTTTAGCAAAGCCTTCACTGGGAGTGGGGGTGTATAAACCATAAGGGCATGGTCACAAAGGAGTGTGCTCTGACATGAGGTGCCATGGGATACTTCTGAGAGCTTTTGATAAGGCAATTCTAATCTCTGTCCAAAGTACTTCTGGCTGGTACTTCTAGGAGTGCATACCTTTTATTTGATATGGAGTGAGCTGGGCCCAATAGACCTGGGCAAAACGTGTTTCATGGAAATCCAGAAAAAAAAAAACCAAACGGCTTGCAGTAGTGTTTTGATGGAAAATGTCACCACCTGGAGTAAATCGGGAACCCTCTGGTGCCTCTTTTCCTAAGATGTGCAATGGCATGTATATAGGCTAGTTTTTGACTGGCAAAGCTCCGTCCCCAAAGTCAAACTGGGCAGGGTCTGAGCAGGTTTAGTTGTCATTTGTAGAATAAGGTGGAGAGCCTGGTTAGTCTTTCTGCTGCTGCAGCAGCATTGGCTCAGCCGTGCATTTTGTTAGGAGAGGCTTACCTTCCCTGGAAAGGCTTCAGGGAAGGGACCGATTGGTTCAGGGATGGTGAAATTCTTCAGAGTACTAAGTGGGGCTGCAGCAATAATGAAAAAGTATTTCCAGGAGTGGAAGCGTGGTCTTTAAGTTATTCCCAACTCTTTCCACTCGAGAGTATAATGGTGGTCAGGTGAAAATCATGCCTTTAATGTTGGTGGTTCTGGCATATTGTATTTTGTCATTTGTTATTTTGGGATCCAGACCTCAAAAAGCAATTTATATTTTTTTCTGCTCAGATATGAGCTGTTCAGCTAGAGGTGTCCATCCGCATCAAAAAAACCCCAGCAGTCCGCTTTCTGAAAATCTTTTATCAGTTGAACATCAGCCTGTGTTCATCACAAAGCCACTGAGAGGCCTGAAATCCCAAGTACTCTATTTGATACGCTTTACAGATGTTTCTACATGAATCATCAAAACTTCTATTTTTTACTATAGGCTGTTCTTTTTGGAGTGACTCTGTTATAGTTTCTGTTGCATTTGTGCTTCATCTTATTCCTGAATGCAAGTTGTTGTAATATAGTGACTGATGCCTAGCAACTGCCAATTTCATATGTTTAGACTTCCAGAAAGAAAACCTTAGATAAAGCTGGCATGCCACCTTCATAGAGAGATTTTTAAAGCAAGATTAGCCTAATCACTGGAAGCCAAAGATAGACATAGCTAAGTTCCACTTCCCTTAACTCTTCACATCCTTCAGGTGTTTCTACATCTAAGGCATTTTCTCTGCCCTTTCCCTATTTCAAGTGGTTGGCCAAAGGCTACTGCTTCCTTGGCCCATGTATGGGTATACATGCACATTGGAGGAATTAGTGTTGGAAGTCCACTCTGCTGTTGATTGTGCAGACTCCCCTGAAACCTTTGAGGGTGAGGGATGAGCTGCCCAAGGAGTATAGAGAACAGGAGTAAAGGTCTTCAACTTGTGCAAGAAAGCGAGCTTGCTGCCTTCTGAAATGCATTGATTTTCAGAGGTTCCTGTCTGGGTTCTACCTTGCTTGTATTTTGCTCAGACACCTGAACGGAGATGTATGTGAAAAGAAAACGGTTCTGTCTAAAACTATGATCTCCCTCACTGCCATCCCTAGCCCTTCAGTCAGTGGTGTCTAAGATTTCACAGTGAGATTTGTGAGGTGCCTAGAGCATGCAAGTATGGCCTATACCACTGTCTTGTGTAAGGGTAAGCTGAGGATTTGTGGAGTGGGTCTCCTTAGGGGATAAGGTGTGATCCGAATCCAGCCTTGCAGCATGGAGTTCAAAGTAAATCACAGCATTGGTTGTCATTTCTAAGGTGGGAAATAAAACCCCCACGTTTTAATTTAGTAACAGTTAGCTCTGTTGCCCACTGAGTTGGGGACCAGAATTCAATTTGCTGTAGCTGTTATCTGCACAAGAACACCCTGACTGTGATGGTGGAGTTGAAGCTTGAAAGGACGTAGGAGGAGAGACAGCTCAACCCCTTCTGCTGAAGTTGAGGTAGTCTCTACAGGTAACTCAAGATTCATGGAGCCACGGAGAAGGTAAAAATCTGATCAGTGAAGAGGACAGATGGATTGTTCTTCACAGGAGTAGCTCAAACATCAAATTAAACAAAAATTCCCTAATATTTTGAAGGTACGCTATTGCTTATGTAGTGGCCTAAATTGCCAAGGTAGGATCATCCTCAAATCAGCCAGATGGGAACAAAAATTCATGAAGAACAGAGGGAAAATAGGACACAATTTGTCTTTGCTAATGGACATGACCTTCTCATGGAAGGTTAGGGCTGTCCAACTCTGGTAATTTTTATAGTGGCACTGTAGAGAATAGGGCAAGTTGTGCGAGTGATTGAGACGGAAAACATTTCCTTATGCCCCTGCCCCTCACTCTCCCAGAAGGTATATATGAAGGTAGCAGATATTCTAATGGCTCTTACCAGTTTGTAGCACTGCCCGCCCCCCCCTCAAAAAAAAAAAAAATCTTTGTTATCAAAACTAGAACAGAAATACTTGCAGGCATTGCATGTCACACAGGCTTCAGCTTTCCCATGATCATCTTTGTAAGATATTTTGAGAGCAACTCAGAAAAGACATTACAGAAGAGGTAAATATTTACTATCTATTCCAGCTTTGACTAGGGAAGGGTTAGTGCTCCTTCAATACTTTCACATAACTGTCCTGATCTTTATACAGTGTATTAAGCTAAATCTGTGTATTTTTAATGGATAGATTTATGCAGAAGATGTAGAAGTAGTATAAATGAATCTGTTTGTCTTTGAAAACATGGAGATCTTTTGTTACATCTCTTGGAGCTGGGTGTAAGAATCAAATTTTTGCTATAGTCTTAAAAATAACATTCAGTAGTCTAGTCAGAGTGAAATATTAGCTGTCTGTCATTAGTTATTTTCTTCATAATAAAAAAAAAAAGATCTAAATGTGAGTTAGCAGTGCATTAAATACCTTTCTAGTCTGTAAATGATTTAAGAATACATGACAGATTTTAAATGCACGCTGACATCCTCTTTGCATGTAGACATGTCATACCTATGCTAAAGAAGTTGGATTAGAAAAGACTGGCAGAGAAACAACAAAATAGCTTAAAAAGGAGAGGAAATTGTGACAAAAAACCTATTTGAAACAGATTTATCCAGGTGAGGGACTGTTGGTTACAAAGTACCAAGCACTGTCTGTTTCTGCACTGGACAGCAGTGGGTTTTTTTTAACCCATGGAACTGTTACTGTGAAATTAATTATGAATAGTCTCTTCAGAGGTACAGTGAACACAGCCTAGTAGAATAACAGAAAGGAGGATGAGAAAAAGGATTAGTAAGTAAAAGGGCCAAAAGGAAACATGACTAGCAAGTGTTTTGGAAGCCTTCCCAATCCAGAGACACTGGCTTCTAACCGCTTTAGGTAAATTTGGTGGAGTTTTCTCCGTAAGAAAGCAATATTGACATATGTACCCAGGAATGGTGGTATAATTTGGAAAGATGAATCGGTGTATCCGATATGTAAAATGTTGCTTGAGAGGAGGAGGAATTAATCTATCCTCCCTTTGCAGTGTAGATTGGGTATGAATCAGCAGAGGAGGTTTCAGGCAGACATTTGGAAAAAAGCTTTCTAGTAGTAAGGATGGTGAAGCACTAAATCAGGTCACCTGTGAGGGTTACAGAGCAGGCTAGATCAATGACTGACAATTTTTTTTTGATTTGTAGACCCTTTCTACAAGTTTTCCCATGGAGACATACCCTTTACAGTCAAGTTTACCAACAACAAACTTACTTTTTGAAGTTACTGTCCCCTAAGCATCACGGTGGCTGAACCACAAAACGCCCTGGCACAGATTTTTCTATGACTCAGTACCTCTTTTGAAGTAATAGTAAGTAGGGGCAGAAGCTCCATTTAATGCCTAAGTGAAAGGACACAGCATCGTTGCAGCTGAGCTGTCCCTCTGGCCTGGAGTGCAGTCACGTAAGATTTGTCGAAGCAGAATTTGGGTTTAAATGACCTGTGAGTAGTGCAGGATGCCCGGCTGAGAACTGATAGGGAACCTGGCTGTGCTCATACTTCAACGTGGAACATTTTCCTCTCTGGAGTGAAGGAGCTCTAGATCCCATCTTTGGTAATAACAAGTCCTAATTTTGCATAGAAATCTGCTTGAGTCTTTTTTTTTTTTTTTTTTTTTTAGGGGTGGTGGTGAGCCTGGCCACTAACCTGTAGCCTGACCAGTACAGATCACAAATTACACAGGGGCTAAGTGGGAGAGAACAGGGGAAGAAAAAAGCTTACTATGCGTGCCAGCCATCTTTGCATTGCTGAGAGCTTTGAAGCCTGAGTAGAAACGCATCAACATCATGCTGCAAAAACACGACATTGTGTTGGTTGTTCCAGCTTGGAAGCCTTTTCACTGTAGGAAGTATGGCCGTATTTCCTTCTGGCTGTCATTTGCCTTCATTCCCCTTGGGCTTTTATATTTTGTTACTGGCTAGATATCTTCCCTACCTATCAGTCCGGCACATCCCATTAGGCAGATTTTCTTGATTGACTAATGAGATGCTATTTTTGGCAATGCTTTTCTTGCTATCTCTTTTATTGCTCTGCTACATATTCTACATTTTCATTTGTTATTCTTTAGTGGTTCCTCTGTTGCTACTGTATTTAATGTTATGTGCCCATCACCTCACTGGGATTTCTTTGGTCAGTTTTCACTCCTCTCTCCTGTCATTTCCTTGCCCACTCCTTCCCAGCTGCACCCCCCTGCTTTATTTGTGTTTGTTCTACCATCTTACAGAGTCCTTTTCTCATCTGCCCCCATCCAATACATCACTCTCCTCCTATGCCCAAGACCCCCTTTCAAATAATCAAAAAAGTAGAGTACAAAAGCATTTCCAGAGGGAGATTCATCCTACCTTCAGATAGCTGTCCAGGCCAGGCAGGGTGAACCATGCCAGTAAGTTCCTGTCTCTTTTCATTAACTATACAAGTCTAACTGGGAGAGACCAGATGCCCAACTTACAGAGAGTTAATGGTAAGCAAGATGAATACCATTCATGTAAGCCATTGGGACTTAAAATGCTGAATATTAAGACAGTGTGTGCTACTGCATATTAAAATAACAGAAGAGTAATTTAGGAAGCTGTTTGTAAGTTAGAGGATTTTGGCAGTTGTTTAACCCACAGCAATAAAGCTATTTACAATTAACATGCTTTTGAATCACCTTTTTGTGTCCCAATGATTAACAGCATCAAATTCCAGATGCAAGCTGGCCTTTTAATCCAAATAATATTTTTCTCCCCATCATACATAAATACAGTCTTAACACATCAGTATGTTACATTCAGTAATGCTGTTCTCAGAAGATTAAAATAAATATTCCTACTTTCATCTGCCTAGGATATCCTGAGGCTGTAAGGTATTTCAGAATTTGCATAAATACGGGTCTAGATGTGCTCTTTCAGTTTGTACTTAAAGGGATTGCTGTAATTCTTGACACCTGCTTATTTCATTCTCTAAAAACATAACCTGTGAGAATAAAGAAAGTAACTCAAGGACAAAATAAAAGAGCTCTGTAAAGGGTTACTTACTCCCTTGGGATGTGTGGTGGCTTTGCTGACTTAACTCATAGACACTGAGCTGGACCCAAGGCCGTCATAATGAAAACTTCCTGGGTCATTTCATGCTGATTTCATGAGGTCAGTAGGATACTTTTCATTGACGAGCTTGTCCTACCAATTGTGTATGGTGAAGTGTTAATGTAAAGCAGTCTGGTTCTGCTAGCAGAAAGGCTGTGGCCGCGATTGACCGGATTCAGGTCTCGTGTGGTCTGGCTCAGGTGGCAGCGCAGATGCCCAAATGCTGGCAGTGGGGACAGGCAGGGTGTGAGCAGGGTGTGGGCTCACCACGCGTTAGCTGCCTGCCCTGGCCTTGTGGCGTTTGATGTTTACCATGGGTACAGGCAGTTGGCACAGGGTAGCTAAAATGCCAGTACACCAGTAGTTAGTTCAGGTGTCCATACCCTTCAGAAGGTATTCATGGCAACACAGAAAAGTTAGTGGGCGCCTGTGGTCGTCCTGCAGTGAGTGCTCACATAGCACAGCTGGCTGGCTGGGGCTTGCTCACGGCCTTGGGAACCCACTGTAAACCTGCCTGTGGAGGCAAGCCCAACAGGATGATGCCCTGGGTCCATGCCTGATGCGTTTGGATGTTAATATAATACACTGTTAGAAAAATGTGTGCAATTGATTATCATTAAAACCAGAGCTAAAAGATCTTCATGAGAAGGCTTGACTGATTTCCATATCCAAATAGTTAATTGCTGACTCTGCATTTCCTAAATGGAGGAGGGGGAGAGACTGGACAAATAATCTGAAGCAGGAAGAACAGCTACAGACAAACGCGTTTAACAATAACCTGTAAAGAGATTCATGGCAGTCTCTCACTCGAAATTAGATAGTCAATGGTTTTGGATAGAATCCTTATAAGAAGAAGCCCCTATATTGCCAATTGCATACATACCCTGTTTTTATACAGTACGGACTGCTGCTGCTGAGTGAGATGCTCTGACTTGCTGCAACAGTTATTAGGGTGGAAGGGAGAAAATTTTGCTAAACAAGTTTAAAGATGCACCAGAAATCGGAGGGAGATAAGGTACATGCCTCTCTTCTGCGTACATATTTGTGGATTTTTAAATAAGTATTTTATGCCTTCCCTACATGAAAGTTCTCCTAAGAATCCGCTAATGTTTCTAGCTTAGAAATGGGAACCAGAGTGATGTGATGTCTTTGTTTTTCCTGGTGCATCTCCTGGGAGTGGAGATGAGATGCATGATAAATCTTTCACCTTGGCAGGAAGAGAGGGAAGTGTTTAATATTTAACTAAGGTTGTCTTTGACTTCAACATCTGTCGATAAGGGACTGGAGTTACAAATATGTAAACCTGTGTGTTTTTGCTAAGAGGAGTGCCTGGAAGGAGAAAGGGATAACCTGTCACCAAGGAATAGACCTCAACTACACTAGGAGAGATTGGTTTAAAATCAATCAGATGAAGCCCACATTACACTGAAATAGTTTGATACTTGCTTGACTAGGACCATATTTAAGCACAGTAGTTCAAACAGTGGCTTTTGAACCAGTGTGGTTAAATTGTGCAGGTTGCTGTGTCCGTGCACTCATCGTCTCAAGTTCTCACACCAGTCTCAGTCATCGTCCCACGGGGAGCAGCACGCCAGGTGCATGGCCTGTTAGCTCCTGTTTGCTGAAGAAAATGGTCTGCTAACCAATCAACTGAACTCATTGTCTCAGAGCAATGCATGGGTTTTGCTAAAGAAAGAGTAATTTTTTAGTATCTATAGATTCCTCTAGGTTAGGGGAGTACCACATTTCCAGCATGGCATTTAGTTCCGTTTACACCACTGGGAAAAACTCCCGTTACTGACAGCAAACTAGCAGAAGCATCCCGCCCAACCTGCCTTCTGGCCTCAGAAACTTCACAGTTATTCAAGAGAAAATGTACAAGTTAAAAAGGCTTATCCCAAACTTCATCTTTTTTGATGAGCCCTCATAGATCTGAGCTGCGTCTGTTATAGAAATCTGGTATGTTGCAGGTGGAGGAAGAGTTGTGTGTCATACTTTCCTGTACTCAGTGTATTTGTGTCAAGAACAGTGTCAAGCTAATTGTCTTAAAGAAGTGTGCATTTGTTAATCATTATAATATTCTCTCTTACTGGGCTTGTACAATACCTAAGCAGTCAATAAACAGCCTACTGCAAGAATGCTGTAGTCTTGCAGATAAAAAAAATTTACTACACCTTTGAAAAAAACAAATAAGAAAACAAATACTGCTTTTTTCATGTATTTTAGAATTTTTATTAAAAAATACATTTTTACAATAGGATATATGTATATATCCTATTATATTATATATATCCTATGTATAATAGGACATTTTCAGTAGAATGGAGGTGTCTATGGGCTAGAGAGCTGGAGATTTCACAGCAAAGGAGTGGGCAGATGCAGCTTTCAAAAGCTTACTCCATTGGGCTGAAATCTGTAAGCTAGAATTGCTTGTAAATACCTAGTCGTGATGATTAACGTGTAGGCTTTCCACCACGACTTACAAAAAAAGCCTACTAGGAAAACCCACCCGGAGTCACGCTGTGCCTGCCTCTTGCAGATGCGTACAACCCGCAAAGTGTCGGTATGGCCCGTGGGACTGGTAGGAGGACGCCGCTACGAGCGCCCCGTGGTGGAAAATGGCAAAGTTGTTGGCTGGTACACCGGCTGGAGAGCTGACAGGCCCTTCGCTATTGACATGGCAGGTGAGCACCGAGTTTCATGATACATGAATGTTCCTCAGAACAACTGTTCTTACATTTTCTTATGAGTGGGACAGAAAGAGATGTCTCCGTGTAAGCAGCTTTTAAAGCTTCTGAAGTGCAGCCACTGTTACGTAGCCCTTCAGCACTAAATATTTTGGAAGTCTGAGCTTGCACATCTCATCTAATTAAGTTGCTTCTTGGTGATATCTGAACTTACTTTCACTTGGTTTTAATTTTATGCGGCAATTTGTCTTTTTATGTTACATAAATTGTTTGTCTGAAACAAATTAATTGTAAATTAATTAATGCAATTAATTTTTGCAAGGAGCCCCTGCCTTTCATTGTGTCATCAATCTACACCAGGCAGCGTAAATGCAGACCCTTGTTAGACCTCATGTTGCAAAATGCTACTTTATAATTAAATTATTCATTTTTTTATTGGCTATTTAGAACAACAGTGGTAACTGTAGATGGATAGAGTTTGAAACACTGGGCTTAGGGGAAAAATCACTGACAGCTATAGTCTAGTAGATGAAAGCAGAAAAGCTTCAAAATTAATCTAATCAATCATCTTCTGCTGTGAAGTTAGCACACAGCATCACTCTGTCTTGCTGTCAGTCCATGCTTAGACAATCTTTCGTATATATTCACAGCCGCCACACGAATCACCACTGTGCAGAAGCCCGATTTCTGATGTAGCAGCAGCTGCTTTCCCAGCAAATGATACAACATTTGCACTTAAGCATATTCTCTATTCAGGAAGGAGAGGAAAGGGGAAAAGTAGGGATACAAGGGCAAGAACGAGGCAGAAATAGCCAGCCATTTTCTTTTTTCTGAAACCCTTATGTTCTGGGAGTGGGAAAAGGACAGTGCTTTCTCATCTCAGTATAATTTTTTTTTATGGATTGAAATGTTTGATAAAAATACATATTTGCAGTACAATTGGTTAAAAAGAGTAAAGGAGAACGAACTACCAGTTAACACCTCAAAGACAGAAACATCAGCAGGTGAATTCTTCTGCACTGTAGAAGCATTTGAAATTACCAGTATCACCTGGTATGAAAATCAATATTTGAGTGTCTAGGTACCCATGTTCCTCAGGAAGAACCAGGTGTTTCAATCCCTAAACCTGTGCAGCCTGCTGAGGGCTGCAGCTGTGCATCTCAACAGTCCATGCCTGGGGATTTCTAGCTACAGACTGATGCTATGCTGCAGAAGGGGTTACTTACATGCATTATAAAGGTGCTAGCACGGGTTCATCGTTCAGTAGCAGCAGGGAAAAAGCCATTACACACCATTTACCAGGGGACTCTAACCCCGACAGGAGGAGATACATGGAAAGTTCTTGTCGTTTCCACTTTGCAGTTTGTGGCTGAAACACCGGCATGAGGGAAAGCAGCTCCATCAGGAAGATTATCTGCCTGTACTTACACCTCAGTCACAGAAGGGAAGGTTATAGAGACAAAAATACAAGGATTGAGAGGATAGGAAGTTAGCGTAGATCCACAAACAAGGAGTTACTGCTTTGTATGAAAAGTTTCATTAGTCTGTAAAAAATAACTGAAGAAATCAGATCACATTTTTAATTTCAGCAAGGAGGGAAATGGATGCTGTGCAGGCTGGCAAAAAAAAAAAAAAAAGTTTGCATCTTCATTCCCCTCAGGAATAGTGTGGAAGCGCAGAGACAAACAGAACAGAACCTGTAAATCCAGACGTGCACAGGTGTCTGAACAGGCGCAGTCTACAGGATGCGTGTTCACACCCAGTGTTCAGCCTTGTCCCTCCCCTGCCTCCCCCGTACACCCCTAGGGACTTGGAGGACTTGCTAACAAACCTCAGTCCGTGCTGTAGTAGTACATCAGTGCATCACTGGCATTCCTCCTCTACTGGCACCAGATATATAAGCGACTGAGGTCATACCATATACTGCACATAACGAAGATCAAGGACCTCTTGAAAATATTACCATGAAAAAAACACCAAACCAGGTGCATATATTAAACCGCTCAGCTGTCTACAGCTGTTTATCATTAATACTCCAATTCCCCAAGCACTGGTAAGGGGGCTCTCTTTGCTTTACAGAATGTTTTGTAGCAATTGTCACAAGAATTTGATATGAGGCTGGGTGTGAGAAGAATGTTTAGAAGGTTTGCGCCCACTGATTTAACTTGTGGCTGTTCGGAGGAAGCGTATCCTTGCTGTTAAGCACATAAATGTGTTACTCCAGACTCGGAGACACAGGACCAAATTCCAATCTACGGCAAGCGGAGACAGCTCCTGCTGATTTCATTGGGATCAGCTCAAAGACCCTAGCTGGCCAACTTCCCTACGTTCTTCTTTGAAATATACTCACATATGGCAATCACATGAGATCAGTAAACACTGGTCATTTCTTTTGAGGTTTGTGGTTGACACGGCTGCTCTCCACTGCTAAACTGCATTCAGAAAGCAGAGTAGCTGCTTCCTCTCTTGCTTCTCATCTGGCAACCGACACCCCCTATGAATTCGTTCTGGGGTTTTTTAACTTCTACCTCAGTGTTAACTTTAGGTGGGTTCTAGAGTTTGACACAGACTTCCTTACCCTCAGGGAAGGGAAAGGAGAAACAATGATGTGCTATAAGCAAAAAGAGACACCGATCCTGAGGTAGGCACCCTGTTGTTGATTTTAGACCTGATTTAAAATCTTTATGAGGTGATACTGTTAGGGATTTACTTTTGCCTTGTTCCCAGTGCCAGAGTTTTTGACCACCCATGAGAACAAGTTATATTGTGATTCTCTTACTGTCAAGATTGTTCAAGGAAAATAGTTGCATGCTTTAGCTTAGCATTTCAGGAGCAGCTTCCTTCAGTCGTGGAGATTAATCCATGGCTGGGAATCACTGGGCAAGCAGATTTTGCCCTTACCGTCCAGAGCTCATCCACTGTGCCCCTCTGCTAGAGCCTGAGCAACCTTGTAAATTTATTTTTATTTTGACATAGTATGAGGTCTTTAGTACATCTCATCTTTCTTACGCTTCCCTGAGAAAAAAGCTAGTCTATTAATGACACTGCAAAACACGGCAGATTTTGTCCCAATCTGAAAGAGCCACTGCTGGAAGTCACAAGTATGAAAGATTTTAAGTAAGTGGCTATGGCAGACACCAGATTCAAAAAAACCCCAAACCATCCCTCCATCAAAGGGTAATAACTATTTTAAATGTTGAGTTTAAAATAGAGAGCCTCTTTCATGGTAATTTAACTGTCAGGAGATGTCTTTGTTCTGGACTACAAAAAACTCCTGGTTGAGCACCTCTGCCTTACTGTGACCCAAACAGTAGTCACAGAGAGAAGATACTTGTGAGAAGCTGACCCCGAATCATGGCATGTTCAACAAGCCAGAGGTAGTACCTTGAACGGTGTGGAAGCCAGGGTACCTGTTTCAACACCAGCACCGAGCATTAGCATTTATACACTCCAGAAACTACAAACACCCTCGGTTTCTAGCTTGCCTTCAGCTACCATCCTAGCTACAGCATTCAGGAGGCAAAGGCATCCATCACGGCAACAAAGTGTTTAAAGACAATCTCAGGTCTAGCCAGATAAAGAAAAATGGTTGTGCTTTTTAACAGAAGCCACTGATCTAGCACTGGTCAAGGTGGGAACTAACAGGAACAGCTTCCATAGAAAGCGGCACAGATGTAACCTTTGCCATGTCTCCCAGCTATCTTGTCCTCCAACAAACGAATTCTTATCTAGGTGGCTCTTTGGCCAATTAGATGTAATTTACAGCCTTGCATTAAACACAAAAAAAAAAAAAAACCCAAAACACCTCTTCGTGCTCCAGCTATGAAATTGTCCCATGGCATTTCATGTGATCTTAAGCCCAGTATGACCTTGTAGGAATAATGCTCAAGTAAAAGAATTGTACGTGTGTAGCACGGTTCAATTGTGCTACACTGGAGACAGTCATCCCAGAGGAATCCCTGTTTGGGGAGAGAATTCAAAATAAGTGTCCTTTTGTCTATTACCGCTCAATCATTATCTACTGAGAGAAATAAATAGTGCCAGTAGGGTCAAAACCTGAGCCATCTCCTCTCTTTTTGAAGCCAAGATGATCCATCTGTGCTAAAAAGTCAACTGAAAGTTGTCACTAGAAGATGGTTTTCCCTCAAGTCCATCTGAAGTCTATCTACATAAAAACAGTCATACACATGAAATCAAAGCAGTTGTAAAACAGAGCTGAAGATCACGAGAGCCAGGAGATGTGTCTCCTTGAGTTACCTATCTCTTCCAGTTGCTGCTTTATGAGATTCTTTTAAAAAACGACAGACCACATGACCACTGATCGAGGAAACAAACCTCAGGCCACAGGCCAGTCAGTGCACAGTAGTCCCTCTCCTTGCCCCGTACAACACTCAGTTTAATAATTTGACTTTTATTTGATGCCTGAAACCACTGAGTATTTTTGATGGCACCCTAAAATGGCTGTTGGCAATCAGACGGGACTGAGGGCGCATTGCATGCAGGGAGCACAGCCAGCAGAGCTGAAGAGCTGTGCATAGGAAAAATCGACTCGGAACTGAATCCAATCTTCTCAAAAGGAGCAAGCTTTGCAACAAGAGAACCCAGGAGAAATTAACATATGGATAAGTATGGATTATGGGGGCCAGGGAGCTAAGCTGTGACATGCAAAGATACACAGCAGAAAATCTGTGTCTCTTCTGCTGAGAATGGATTCCTTCTCTGCTCTAAAAACTAGGACACACTACACTGGTTTTGGTGTTTACTTCATTTTCTCCTTCGTGGATGACCAGCTTAAGTCTTAAAATTAAATCTTCAGTCTTTTTAAAAGAAACAGCAGCTCATACAGCTGATCAACGCTCCAACAATGCCTTCCCTTGCAAAGCAAATGTTTTGGGGTTTTTTTTGGACAAAATATCAACTACACTAAAGCCTAGTTGCACCAAAAAATTATAGTTTCTTCTATTTGGGGGGGGAAGCCCCAAACCAAAAATACTGAACTGAACCAGACCAATTTGGTCATCAGTAATAAGTCTACGGTCGTCTTCTAAGGTGCAGAAAGCAGGTGGTGCAGTCTGGAGAGTAGGTGCAGGGAGGACAGGCTGCACACAAATATCACACCTCCTGCAAGTCTTCGATTTATTAGGTACTCTGCAAGGTGTGGGTAAGCCCTTTCCATCTAGACACCTATTCTTCTTTATCATAGGCAGGTTACAATGTTAAACACGTTTGCAGCAACTGTGTCCATCATTGAACTGGGATCCCAGTTCACATCCACCTCATTTCATTTAAAAAAAAAAAAAAAAATCACTTTCTGGTGTCTTCCTGTGGTTTGCTCTAAGCAAGAGCTTGACAGTTAAGATAAAGGTGGTTGCAGTGTGCCTTCTTTACATGTGATGTAGTAATTACTTCCTTATATTTTCCTCTTTAAAAGGCTCCCTTAAAAGCCACAGATACTTTCAAGGAAAATTCAGTAGCAAGATAATTCTAGTAAAAAAGGAGACAGATTTATATTCCATTAGAGAAAGTTATATACATTTTTAAATTGAGAAAATGTTAGTCCCAGCTTTAGATTTAAATGTTCTTGCAGTTTTCCAGAACACGTCAAAACTGTTACTACTTTTGTTATAAAGGGACATCTGGAACCACTCTGAGCTGAAGAAAAAAGGATTTCTTTGGTAGGCTTGGCAATTAGACATAAGGAGTGACAAATGTAATTTTTCTTTACAAGTGTATCAGTCAAGTATTGAGTCATACTTGGAGAAGCATACATGTGGCTGAACCTTGCTGGATAAAAACTGGAGAGTTCTATAAATAATGGCAAATTGGAGATTCATGAGAGCTGCTTCAGAGAGGGCAAGTTTGTTCCAGCTAGTGATTTCTCAGTTTGTAATCTCCCGTTGAGGGACCCAATACATGTTTTTAGCAGCATACATTGCAGAGAGGCATGTGCACTGCTGAAGTTCTTTCAGTCGTGCTTTGCAATGCACAGATCAGCTGCAGACTGTTTATGAAAATGATTCACAAGCCCCCAGTAACTACAGGGTGTAAAAGGAAAAACACGGATATGACTTCTCTTTCATCAACAATAATGTTAAAACTCTCTGAAGACCATAATTGTTATGTCTAAGTAACTTATTTTAGCCTTTTTTTCTGACTCTCTCACCTTTAAACCTAGAAGTGTTTGTACAGTATAAATTTCATACTTTTAATTTTACTTAAAATATAGTTTTATTTCTTAATTAGAAGCAGAAAGGAAGGATAGTCTGAGATTTCAGCAATACCTGACTTCTTAGGCAAAAACCATGTATTCTCTACACGACAGGAAATCATCTAAACATGTTGAAAATCCATGTGCAATTAAAAAAGTGTTATTGCACCCTCAGGGCAAACCAAAACAATGTAGGATGCACAAACCTACCAAATATTGTCTATCCATATAATCAAATTTACACATTTTTAAAACGAATGTGGGAGATTTCTAGGCTTAAGTGTAACGTACACAAAAATTTAAAGCCAGGAGGCTTTTCTTATCATCTTCCTCTCCCTCTCCCCAAGGATTTGCTGTGAGTCTGCAAGTGATTTTGTCCCATCCTAAAGCTGTATTCAAGCGTCGTGGCTCTCAACCAGGAATGCAAGAATCTGATTTTCTGAAGCAGATAACAACAGTGGAGGAGCTGGAACCAAAAGCAAACAACTGCACAAAGGTACCGATTTCCATGCTTAGTAAAAAGCTTCCGTATCCTCTCTGTAGATGACCATACTAACACAAATGCTATTTTATAGGTTCTTGTATGGCACACACGAACAGAAAAAGTAAATCTAGCTAATGAGCCAAAATACCACCTGGACACAGTCAATATTGAGGTATGATGTGGAGACACGCAAAGTACAGTATAATGGATGTGGCAGAACAGTCTGCTTCTGCGTGAGACCTTTTAATAGACATCTGATGGACTTCTGTGGAAAGAAAAGAAAGTTGTCAGATACTCTGATAACCAAGTCAAGTGGGTGTGCTTTGTTCTAACTTGTTTGCATGCATTTCTGAACTCATTTTAATAAACTGACACTTACCTTTGTTTTAAGGCTGTTTCCACATAGTAAAAACAATCAAGAGAAACATGGCTGCAACAGAGTATTTTCAAAATCATCATTTATGTATATACTTTTTGTATTTATCCAGTTTAATGGTGTAATTATAAACTGATTTTAAATCATGAACTGTTGATCTAAATATTTGCATAAATGGATCCTCCAAATTGAACATGTTTTCCTTTATTCAAAGCAGGCTTCTTGAAGAAATAGCGGTCAAATAGGTCACACAATAACAAAATAAAAACCCACAATCATTTATGGATTTATCCTTTTAATATAGGGAAATAACATTTTGTCATTACGAGGCACCATAAAATGTAAACACAATCACTGTCATAAACCTGGATATCTCTGCAAGGAAAAAATATATCTGTTCACATTGAGTTACCTTGTGTACATATATTGTGCCGCTAGTTCTAAGCATTAATACTGCGTACGTGCCTCGTGAGCCAGACTGGATACTTTACCACAGGAAACTCAAATGAATCAAATGCTCATTTTTAAAAGAATAAACTATTGATTTGTAGAACTACAGTAACATCCAGGTTTATCTTTCTTTCAATAACCATATTCCCTGTTATGCACACCATAACAACATCACAGTGAAATGTATGATGAAACAAAATTTGTTTGATACACTAGAAAACATTGCTCCGTGATACATTTACATTCTATTTATATATGATTAAACATTTGTTCATACAGTACCTTCTACAGGATTACTGGGTAATTTGGGGGGGTCAGGGTTCATATTTTTGGATATTACTAACATGATAGCTACATCCCTTATATGCAAACATTTGATATAGAATTCTGAGGGAAAAAAAATCAGTATGTGGTTAAGCAGCTTCTTAAATATATGGTCTATGAAATCATATGCGTTGTATGAAAACGCTGCCAATGATGTATAAATGTATTCTTGATCTGCTTTTCACTACATCAAATTTAAATCAATATAGACCACAACACGGTCAGTCAGTTATATTCTTAATCTGAACAGCTGGGGAAAAAGAAAAAGAATATGAACATGGAAGGAACAGCGAAAGTAAATGCAATTGAACAAGGAATGTTAGGTGGCTGTTCTGGGTGAGATTTCTATTGCAACGTTCATTTCCACAGTTGTGTGCTGAGAGTCTGACCAGAGGAGCTTCCAGTCCATCCTGCGGCTGTGCTGGGGGGCTGGCCAAAGCCCATCACGTTGCTGGAACTGCTGAGGTTCATTCCAGCCATTTGCTGATTCATCTGTGAAGCACACACACGAGCCTAGTTAGCGCTGGTGCCGAAACACAGCACTCCCCCAGCCAAAAAGCAGTCATGCTTCCTAGACCAGCAACCCAACTGAAGCACGTTCCCCTAAAATTAATATTTCTTATTAAATTCAAATATTGACTCAGTAGAAGTGTCTAAGCATTTTTCAAGCAGCAGCTTTTCTGGACCTGGTTTCTGTGCAAGCGATCGCTGTTATCACCAGCTGAGGGGCTGGAGCAGTGGGCGCATACCACGAGCCTGTGTGAACATTCCACTAGTGAATTCACAGAGCGTGTCACAAAGGAGTCTGACGGGTCTCAAGTGACAAGGGCTTGCCTTTGGAGTTTCAAAGCTAACTGACAAAACTGTGGCAACTGCGATAAAGAAATACCAAAGCAAGTCACGTAGCCTTGTCTGCATTTGCAACTCCAGATGGTTTTCGTCCCAGCAATATTTCTTTGGATACCGCAAAATCTCAAATACACAAGTTTTTATACAAATTGGCCATTTAGGTGGCAATCAACAAAGAATGAGGTGGATTTATACACTTGGGTATTATCTAAATCTAACCCTTCTGGCTAAAGAATCTACTCAAGACACCATAATTTCTTAAAACCAAGTGAAATCATTCACATGAAATTAAAAACATCATCTCTTTAAAGAAATAATTCAAAATTCAGCACATTCACTTCAGGGATGGTGAAAAAATATTTCTACTCTCTACAAATACCTAGTCACTGTAATTTTCAATGCTCAATGTAAAAAAGTTCTTCAAGTTACTCCCCCTTGCCTTCTAAAAAGTGAGCAGTTATTGACAAGCCAAAAACCTAGCTGTATAGACAGAGTAAAGACATCCCCTCTCATGAGCTGGAGAGCAAAAGAGCATTTGGAGCAATTAATAATCAGAGCCCATGATTAAGGATGTTGAATAAGCAACATTAGATTCAAGTTAGAGACAGCGTTAGGTAAAAATCGGAGTTAATGTACACGAGCGAACAATACCAGGTTGCAAAATGAAACTGAAACACCGGTGAAAAAAATTGTTAAAATAAATTGTAAACTAAAACTTCAGGGTAAAATTCAGTGCTGTGTGCTCTCGCATGGGACTCTGTTTGAGAAACCTGGTCTGCTGGGGGCTGATGGGGTCCATCTGTCAGAGAAGGGGAAGAGCATCTTTGGTCATAGGCTTGCCAAGTTGGGGAAAAGGGCTTTGAAATTGCCAGGGGAGGGGAACCTCAATCCATCCCACTCCTGCCAGTTTGATGCCAGTGCCAGCAATAGATGCCCAGAGCCTGGGGAAGGATCGCAGGTCAGCAGGAGAGCACCTGGAGAGCAGCACAAGGGAATTCCAGCCACTAAGTCAGCTTCATCAGGGGCCCAACCCAAGTGTCTCTATGC
>NW_010129678.1:0-564 GCF_000699245.1 Pterocles gutturalis | reverse complement strand
AGCTGCTCACTCCCCGCTCGGACGCGTTGAGGGTGGTCCGGAGGGTCTGGCGGTCCCGGGTGTCCATCCTCCGCAGGTAGCATGCGCGCTGCTCCCTGGGCTTATAGCACACGTAGCCCTGCGAGACGGACCGTGCCGTCACAACAGGCAGCGGCACGCGCCCGCAGCCGCCCCACGAGCCCATGGACGTCCCTCCTCCCGCCCTGCGCTGCCCAGGGGTGCGGAGAGGCACCGAACAGCAGCCGGCTGATGTGTGTCCTGGTCCATGCCTCCCGCTCCCACCCCAGCAGCTCTTCTGCTCGCCAGGCGTTAATTATCACAACACACTCATCGTGTTCCTGCCATTGCACACGAATTATCACGACACACTCACATTCCTGCAGTTGTATGTTAATTATCGCGACACACTCATGTTCCTGCTGTCGTATCTTAATTATCATGACACACGTTCCTGCCATCGTACATTAATTATCACGACACACTCATGTTCCCATGGTCATATGTTAATTATCGCGACACACTCACGTTCCTGCCGTCGTACAGCACCACGGCACTGTGGTTGCT
>NW_010129677.1:0-13561 GCF_000699245.1 Pterocles gutturalis | reverse complement strand
CCCGGGTCTTCCTTATTTCCTTTTTTAAATATGGTGGTTATGTTTCCCCTTTTCCAGTTTGCCGGAACTTCAGAGAGCCATGACTTCTCAAATATGATGGATAGTGGTTTGGCAACTTCATCTGCCAGTTCCCTCAGGACCCGCGGATGTATCTCATCAGGTCCCATGGACTTGTGCACCTTCAGGTTCTTTAGATCACAGATCGTCTCAGCCTGATCTCCTACAGCTGGCAGTTCTTCATTCTCCCAGTCACTGCCTTTGCCTTCCGCAACTTTGGCAGTGTGGCTTGAGCTCTTGCCAGTGAAGACTGAGGTAAAGAACTCGTTAAGTACCTCAGCCTTCTCTATATCCTGGGTCACCAGGTCTACCGTTTTCTTCCGCAGGGGACCCACATTTTCCACAGTCCTCCTTTTATCGCTGACATACCTATAGAAGTTCTTCCTGTTACCCTTAATATCCTTGGCCCTATTTAATTCTGTTAGGGCTTTAGCTTTCATAACCTGATCTCTGGCTTCACAGACAGTGTCTCTGTATTGTCCCCAGGCTACCTGTCCTTGCTTCCACCCTCTGTAGGCTTCCTTTTTTTGTTTGAGTTTGCTCAGGAGTTCCTTGTTCATCCATGCAGGCCTCCTGGCATTTTTTCCTGCCTTCCTCTTTGTTAGGATGCGTCGCCCCTGAGCCTGGAGGAAGTGATCCTTGAATATTAGCCAGCTTTCTTGGGCCCCTCTTCCCTCCAGAGCTGTATCCCATGGGACTCTTCCAAGCAGGTCCCTGAAGAGACCAAAGTCCGCTCTCCTAACATCAAAATAAGTCAAGCTAGATCAACTTGCATTTTCAAAACAGTTCTTTCAAAATCTTCATGAATGTTTAAGAATTCTAGATGAATAAAATGCTACTACATTACAACTATGGGCAAAGAATACCTATGCAATTACTACATTATTCAGATCCTAAAGGAATTTTATTACAGAATTATATAACTAGCATAGGAAAACTACTATACTTTTTCATTACAATCCTTTCACTTCTAATAAGGTTGTATTGGTGCCAAATAAATGAGGTTGTAACTATTGTGTCTGTTTCTGGCTGAATGGACGTTTCGAAGCACAGAATGAATGGAGTTCATTTAGAGGTCTTGCAAATGGACTCAGACTCTTTTCATGCATAATGGATTTCAGTAAGAACATTTAGGACAAACAACTTTTTTTTTTTTTTACTTAACCCTTTTAAGTTAAAGGGAGAGAGTAGGAAAGAAGGAAAATTCAGAATAGTTTTGTTATTGTTCCCCATTCAGTGATGGCATGCACACTTGTTTCACAGGAAATATAGAGATCAAGATCAGTCTGGAGGGAATTATCTCAATTTCTATGTCTAAATATGAACTACAACAGTCCTGATGCACTAAATAATAATTAAAAAGAAAGCCTAACAATTATTTAATATTACCACTCTGGAGGCCAACTTAATAATGAACAACAGGTTTCTAAGCTAATTACGCTACTAATATAACAACTTCTAGACTTTAGAAATCACAGTTTTCTTGTGTTTACTCATGTGATTAAACATGCTACAATTCAGAGATGCAGAAGGGTGACAAAAGAAAGTGAGCTGACTTAAATTTATATTTTTTTTACATTTTAAATCCACACTTAACATTATTTGAACACATTAACATTCTTTCACTTTTGGGATTACCCTTTGTTCACAGAGACGTAATTCACACTTCACGTGCATATTTAAAGACAAAATCCAATCTCACATTTAAAACTAATATGAAACTAGCACCCATTCCATCCCCTTACTGTTTCTAAAAATACTGAATATATTTTTATTCTAGAATTCTACAATAAAAATGCAAATTCCATTTAATAAATGAAGTAAAATATAAGTAAGTCTGGAAAAGCTCCCCAATTTTTAGCTAGTATTTTAATTTGTTTTTCTAGGGGAATAGCACTGTTCTCTCACTGACTTAACTAACCCAAATTTGAGAGATCTGAAGATGATAAGATAATTACATTGCAATAGATTTAGTGAGAATTGGTGGTTGGGAGGCACAAGGATATTGCAGCAGAAACATGGATAGGTAAAAGGACACAAATCCATTGAAAACTAGGCTTAATGAGTTATGTTGTTCTTTTTTTCATAATTAATCATCACTTT
The DNA here is from genome assembly GCF_000699245.1 of Pterocles gutturalis. Lineage (NCBI taxonomy): Eukaryota > Metazoa > Chordata > Aves > Pterocliformes > Pteroclidae > Pterocles > Pterocles gutturalis. The sequence goes on along the minus strand of NW_010129677.1, from coordinate 11,401 downwards.
CTTGATATCCTAAAGAACAGTGCTATCAAAACTGCTGCTACAGGTAAAAAACCCAAAACATACCAACCCACATACAAACAAAAACCCAGCACCCCCCCACCCCAACCCCCCAAAAAAGAGAAAATAAAAACACCCCACCCTCCCCCCCAAATGTAAAACAGCTAACAAACCAAACCACTACCCCCCTTCTCCCAGTTTTATGCACCAACTCAGCTGACTCTCAGCCTCATTAAACTTTCTGTTCTCCTTCACGGAAGCTGTAGAGCTACAAACAGAGATCCAAAGCACCAACAGCTTTTCAAAAGAGACTCAGGACCTACTTTCTCTCCCTACTTTCTCCCTCCCTTTGTGAAGAGTGTGTCTTCATGTTCTTCGTGAAACGTGAAAGTATTATTTATCTGAATATATAAAAATGTTCTGCGATATGCATAACTTTGGCTACTTCAAATCCATGGAATCAATTAGCTTAGAAGAGTTCCTGTTAGTGAAATGCAGCCAGGATATTTAGAGATCATATCAGAGATTAATGATCTTCTGATATCAGTTCTCAGTACTAAATTAAAATTTTTGACAAACAAAACACCTACAAGAACGCCCATTCCTTTGGTGATTTTTTTATCTCCAAATAATCAGTTGAGAAAAGAACTCTCAAAAGCAAAAAGCTCAAACACCCTTTTATCAATATTTACATACTCATGTATATATGCTATTGTATACCATAGCAGACTTGAAATACCTGGTTCTATTAGTTTTATTTCTGTTATTTCAACCTTACATCAACATCAGGGTCACATAATGCATCTTGGGAATATATTAAAGTTTTTGGTGTCAATACAGTTTAATTCCACTAATTATCTTATGAGCAAATTTGATTATAGAACATAAGATGTTGCCTATACATACAGCAAATGAATATATGACACATTTCAAGGCTTATTGATAATCCATTCACAAAACCACATGCCTCTGCCTCTTCTATGGAACAGCTCAAAGGCAATCCTTATTTTGTGGTCCTTGCTTACTGTCTTACGTCCTCCTCCTCCTTCACCCACTTCTGTGTTAATACGAACCCCTGACAAGCTGATTCAGATTGTTAAATGGCCAAAAAAGTGTATAGTTTTAGAATTACTCATGAACCTGAATAACTCCCAGAGGGGAAAACCCATTAAATTTCAGTCAAAGGATGGGGCAAGAAAAGTTCCCCCTTTAGCAGCAGCAGTTAAATAATTTTATATATTCAGTGTTTTTATTAAAATCAAAATTAAAAAAAATCACAGCTGTGTTCAAGCCAATCACCAAATGATCAGAAAGACCTTCTCCACGAACTTGTCTCCTGGAGCCTTTCTTTACACTATGTTCCCCAACACCATCCCTAGAGCTGCTCTAAGACAACTAGATAATGTCACACTAACTTTCTAGAACCACAACACTAGAAATGAAAATCATATTTAGCATCACATGACAAAGCATTCATAGCATCCTCTCTTGTAGAGTGTAGGGCTTTCCTCTGCAGCAGGTGAAATCAAAGTCAAGCTCATTATGAAGCTATCATACTCTGCAATTTTCATAAGGCAACTACAGAGTATTGCCAGTTATGGTATCCAAATTTAATCAGTCACTTTTACAAAATAACTTGGACATTTTACTCAGAGTAAACCTCAAAGGACAGAGAGGACCACCCTGCCAGCACCGCAGTTAAAGCAGGTACTTCCATACTGTAACAACCTACTGGTACAAGATTCACCAGAGAATTCCTGGTAGAGGTCTTTGTTGCATTTACACACATTTTATGGCATTACAGCTGTACTGTATGGAAGTGGTATTTTCATGTTCCTAAATAATACCACTATGCTAATGAAATATTGTTAATAGACCTGGCCTACATAAAGTCTAGAGATTACACCACAGAAGTTTTGGTTGCTTCTGCAAAAGCTATCCGGATTATGGTTATTACTTTTTTTTTTTCATATATAAATCTTACTTTGGTAATATTTCTCTTTTGGGTTTTTTGCCAAATATGATCAATTGCTTAGTACAAAGGGGTCATTCTGGGGTTGGTTTTCTCCTGTGTGACTCAGAATAAGCTCATGGAATTCAATAACATGAGGAAGAAAAGTAGGCAAGCATTATTTTAAACTCCGCAATTCTGCTCGGGCAATTCTACACAGGCACCAAGGAACAGAATGCAGGAATACAGCCTTGCCACAATGCAAGAGGGTAGGAGAGTGCCATTACATGTTTATTATGTATCCAGGGAAAGGGAAGCCAGAATTGCTAGTTTTCTCTCTTCCTGAGAGGAAGGAAGAAATGGCAATGAGCCACTGTTGACAAAAGCACTCTATTCCCTCCACCCCAAAGAGGCTCTGACTGTAAAGGATATTCAGATCATCTACTGTAAAATGACTGTACACCTCTGATCGCTGACCTACCATTCATCTAGACAAATCTTTAGAAAAGGAGGCATCAAAGCAGCTTCTCAAAATGTATCTCACAACAAGCCCAGAAAGACTGCAAATGGCTCTGATATGGCACCAATTCACTAATATATTTCTGGCAGCAAAAACGCACTACCACACAAAAAATGCAAATACATTTTTCTGTAGGAGTAAAGAGCTTTCCACTGGAAAGTGCCAGCTATTTATATTATTACAGCTGTTGTATACAAATACTTCTACTGTGCAGAACGTCTCAACTAAATTTATAGGGAAGGACTACTCTGGAAAGTGACCTATGCATTTTAAAGGCAATTATGAATGTGGAATCCATGTAGAAATTTCATAAGCAGAGCAGCAGCACACATTTATTTAAATGCCTTTACAGACAGACTGCCAAATCTTGAAGCCTCTTCTTTCATTCCTCACTTTCCCACCACCGTGAGAACTATTTCTCATTAACAACCAAATTGGTTTCAGATGCTCTGTTATAAGATGTTACCTTAGAAACCATTTGGTAAAAGACTGTGGCTTCCTTCCATAGAAATCTCAAGCAGTGAAAAGGCAGATTTTCTGGCATAAATCAAATCCAATTTCTAGGGTTCACTAAACCTTTTCTCCTCAGAATAATGTTTTGTGACTAGATCTTAGCAGTTAATAGTGCACAAAGAATTGCTGGTGTGAACCAGTTTTAAATGATTTTCATTCTATTCCTTTTGTTAACTCAATTGAAATTACTTCCAGTACTTATCATACCTTGATAGAACTTTTAAATCATAACTAATAAGGATATGTACTATGTACAGCAAATAAACAGGTTGAATAAAGATACTGTTATTTTTCTCCCCTTTATTACATCTCCTTAAATTACTCTATCTGATAAAGATTTCATTAATTGATTAACAATATTAGACATGTGTAAATACCTCACAATAAATGAAACAATCTTTTCCTCCTCAAAACAACTTCCACAAAAAATAACAACTAAAAGAAAATAAAAAATTAAGCCTATACTCTGTACTTAAGTGGGACTTTATTTTTTTTGTGAAAGTTTGACTTAAAAATAAGCTATGTAAATAATTTATGATTAAGCAGAATCAACATACAATCAAGTAGAGCAAGGACAGCAATTTTAAGTGTAGTTGACCATGAGATCAATAATTCAAAACCACTTAGAATAGTGTAAAGATAATACAGGAAAAATTATAAAGAGAACTGCAGTTCATAGTGGTTTGTACCTTACAAGATGAAAATGGACGTACAATAACTCATCCGTATGAGATCCTAATTCAAGATGATGTTCAAGCTGATGGCTAATTTTTGATGTAACAGTGCCCTTTATACCTACCAGACTACACACAGAGTAAGTGCAACTGTGGATCATGACAAGATCCTACTCCTGCAATATCACATGACACTGCATCCCACTGCTAACTAATTGTGTTCATGAGTTCAAAGGACAGCAGCAACCCAGCTATCTCTAGTGCAAACTAAAACTGAATAAACAAAGTTTCTGATCAAACGGGTTTTTTTCCCCCACACATTGTCTAAGAATTTAAAATGTATTTTCTCAAGGTTTCCAAGACAAACAACATTTCTTGTAGCTCCTCCTCTCACACTGCACATTCAAACTTAGAACAGTATGTATTAGAATGCAAAGCACCTCCATTCAGGCATTAAGCCTGGGGAACAGAGCTGACAGTTGAAACTGGTGGAAAGCCACAAAGATGGCTTTCCCCTTTCTGTCCCCTCTCCCCCCTTAAGAAGGATTTTGTATCACTCTGTGCTGGAGGTACTTGGTATGAACATTAGAAGAACTTCAGAAAGTTCAGGAATCAGTACCTCCCTCCTCCCCATTTAGAGGCATGAGGAATGACTGTAGTTTAGGTTACCACAGCATGCGACACCACCACTATTCGATGCTGCCAAAACAAAGCTAGGGAGCTCTGGCAAAGAAAAAAAGGTATGACTAAAATCTGCCTTGTGAAGGCTGAAAGATAAAAGACACCTTTCTCCCCCCCAAGTTTGGTATCATTTTTCTACATTACAGAAACATGGTGAAAGACAAAAGTTAAATACACTGGAGCTTGCTTCTCTGTTCATTTCAAACTGATTACAAATAATATGTTAATCTAGTGAGCAATTGAGCTTGCAACATTTAAAAGTATTAATGGCAACAGCAAACCTAAAAGCACACACACCAAGTGGTTCTGCTTATACTGATAAAGGCTTTAAACAATGATGAAACCTAAATTTGTTTTTTATTACTTAGACTTAGTGATGGACATTTAAAATTCATCTGTACCACATCAGCAACAGTGCAACTACCAAAAATCCAGCATGAGAAAGGAAGCCATCTTTCTGCTATTAAATCACAGTTCATATGTCAAAATAGAAATAAGGTAAAATTACCAACAAAAATGCAAAAACTGACCTAATAAATTTGTAGATGTACAAAAAGAGCAGAGACAAAGCAGCAACTTCCCCAGGAAAAAAAAATAATATTTCTGTACTGTGTACACTCTGATATAAGCAAAAATTGGCCCAGCATTTTGCCCCAGATGCATTTACTAGTACCGTTTAAACCAACACTTTTACAGCACTCTGTATTTTCTAAAGAATAAAACACCACCAGAATGGAAGGAGGCGAAGTTGGAAGCAAGCAAAGAAGGCAGGACCTCAGCAGGTTTAGTCAGGTGAGGAGAGGATCCTGCTTTGTTCCACTGTCTACAAATACACCGCTGCCTAGGACATGGCCACATTTTGTACATGAGAGAAGTTAAATATCTGGAGGCCCTCAAAGCTCAAGTACAACTTCTCAAGTCAGATCTACAGAAACGGTGGATGAATTGAGACAGAAAGATTTATAGATGTGGCATTTTGTTCATCACAAGAGGCTATTAAGGCAACTTGGTAACCATGGGTGAGGAGCACAGTCTCCACAGAATAAAAAAGAAAAAATGGTTGAGACATAAAACAAAGGGAAGAAATAAACAGCCGATTCTTATTACAGGATAAGATTAATAGGCAGGAGTGCCATAGGTCTTGGTATCAGGACCGCTGTTCCATAAATTTCCTTAAGAACTGAAGCCACGAAGAAACAAGAGCCATGAATAAAATAAAAAAGGCAGCAACAGTGGAGAATGACAAAAGCGAAGGCTTGATTCCACTGCAACTGAACTGAAAAGCAAAATCTCATTTGATTCCAATCCCAACAGGACTGGGTCTTTTCTGACCACAGCTAAGTTTAAGAATGAATAAGAACAACTCTAGGATTAATAATTAAGAAGTAGGCAACCAGATTAGTAATACATAATGGAAGGAAATGTTAAAATAAGTCCACTCAGCATTAAGATTCAAGTTATATGTATCATTTTGACAGAAGAAAATGCAACACAACCTGATGTAAAAAAGTGGAGTAACCTGATTCTATGTTTTTCTCCAGAAAAATCCCACTTGTTGTGAAAAAAAAAAGTAACAATACAAGAAGTCTTGTACCGTTGCAATGCAAATGATGCAATGTCTTAATGCAACCAGTAAAGTCAGTAAAAACCTGCTGTACGATTTATTTACTTAGATAAAGCTACAGCTGAATATCAGGAATCTTATCTATGGAACACACTGAAATGAGGACAGGAGAAATTTTCATGTTTTCCCTCGAGTATGGAGGGATTCTATGTGCACATCTGTGTGTATTATTTTACCATGTTAGTAGTGCAACATACTGCCAAATACAGTAAAAATGCAATTTCAGCAAGTTAGTAGTGCTGTAAGTTATAAGTCACATTATTTATTGGGATTGATTTTTATTCCTCCCAGGCTTTGGCTACTTGACTAGAAGCTGCTCAGAGCAGTACCTGTCTGCTTTCCTCGTTACAGTGCCTAGCATAAGGACACCATCCATTCTTGAATGATCTTCCATAAAGAACGTCATTAGCAATAATAAAATACTCCCTGTGTGTGACATGGGTAAGGGACTATGAGTATAAAGACTTGAATATTTAGTTTAGTCATTGGCTGTCCTAAAGCCCCTTCCCAAACAAGCATGCAATTAATTTTATACTTTAATAGGAGGGAATCATTATAGAACTTTTTATTTCATCCAGTTATTGTTAATTCTAGCTACTCTAAGGATTACATAGAAAGCAACTTTACAAGAAAACATGCTATGAAATTTGGTACCATCAGCACATCTTGTCAGGAAGTCACATGCTATTTGACCAACCGCCCTGAACTTCATTACTGTCTGGTCCCACGTCCCATCCCCTGTACCCTCAAAAAAACCCACCACAAAAAACCCTCTTCTAATGGGAATATAACTGCCATATCAAACGGATAAAGATAGTTTCAGCAGAGAGAACCAGAACAGGACTTAAGAGATGTCTACAATTGGGGACCTTTTGTAACAAGGGAATTTCATTTTTTTTAAAATATAGAATAAACAATTCAAAGAAGCGTATTGGTGAAGTTCATTAACAATTCAAATACTTTTTACCACTAAGAGACTTCATACAGTTTTCTTCATATCACAAAGACTTCCAATAAAGAGTGATGCCATGCTGAATTTAACCATTCAGCACATGACTTTGAAAAAGCTTCCTAATGTTTCAGTTAGAGGAATAAAAGCCCTTGTGCGACCAAATACATCCAAATGCTTTAGAGGGTAGCATTTTTAACCCTCAGACTTAAGAAAAAAAAAAAAGAGGAAGTGACAACTTTCTAAGTGGAGGCTTCCAACTTAACAGACGTAAGCATGAACAGCACAAACCGTATGTATTTTTATTCCAAAGCCTGAAGAGGATGATACTGTGTGTACCACTTGGATAAGTGATCCATTTTTGAGGATGTTGCTTTAGATAAGCATCAAGTATCCCGTAACTGAATTAAGACAATGTAAGAATACATAATTCTCTGTTATAGTACAAAGACTCAGAAAGTATGTGATTCTCAGACACACATAGCTCCTATGAAGAAGTGTAACTACACCAACTTCAAAACAGTGTCATTTTATACCAGTTATTTACCCTAAAACACTAATAAGGTAAGTTTTGCAAATATGGAAAGAAATTATAGCTGTCTTACTAGCAAGATAGTGACTGTATTCATTTTCTAAAGCAATCTAAAGCCATTATGAAGTAATGTACTCTGTTGGGCATATCTTTACACTTGTGTCAAGTATAGGGCCAAAATGCCAATTAATTTTAGGCTTAAGCTTACTCCAGTTGAGAGAGGCCTTTGTAATGAAAATTATCATTGACTGTAAATATGCCCGACCCTCTGCATATAATATTGGCTAACACAATTGTTAGACTCAAACTATCAGAAATGTAAAGTTAACAACAGTTTTTATAATCATACAATAAACAAGATGTAGATTATTTTTATTTGTCCCATCTCCCCTTTTGAAACAACTTATTGAACTTCTCCTTATACAACTTCAGAAGCCAAAGCAGCTCTGGCATGGAAACCCATTAAAAAAACCTCAGTTAAAAAATCACCACCACACACCTTTTGACAACTGAAGCTTGAACAGAAAGAGCAGATATTTTTGACAGACTGCTAACCTAGGCTGCTGTTGCACTCTCTTGAGCAACATCTTCTGGCCAAGAAACATGTTACATGTCTCCTACTCCAGCTCTCAGCTGCTACGAAAAGGGTTTCACCACTTGGAAATAGCTTGCATATCGATCTGAGCTGCCTTCCAGTTGACAAGAGTCGATAGTTGCAACCACCATAACACAGCATATTTATCTCTCTCTGAAGCTTTTTGAAAGATTATCTAGCAACAGAGGCAACATACATATCTGTCTTCTCAAAGACGACTTTTCATAGATAACAATTATGTCTGCATGTTTAGAGGGATAAGAAATGACAAACAACCAAATCTTAAATCCTGCAGAAAATGGCCTTGCAGAAAATACATCCTCACTGAAGAAAGTTCTCCTCTACTTTACAGCTGAGTAAATTTCTTGCTCTGCAAACATAAGGCAATGCAGTAAAGCTGTAACAAAAGAAGCTACTAATTTGTAAAAGAGTAGTTAAGAGGGAACACCTACCATAGATAAGTATCCCATTGTGTTATGCCTCATATCAGGGTATTTACAGCTTGACCACAACTGCAAGTGTGGCGAGTCTTGAGCTCTCTCTCCCCATCCCTTTTTTTTTTTTTTTTTTTTTCTTTCTTAAATCCATAATGTTTTGCAGCATCTATCACGGATTTCCTAAAATTACCTGACTGGTTCCTACCTATTACTAGATCCTCAAAAAGCTGGAGAATGTGTAAGCAATATGTCAAGTATTACTCTACCAAGACAAGAATAGGATAAAGAATAGAAAGAACCAAATCCTGGAGTTCATGACACTCCTCTAAGCCAAGAGAAGCTCCTTGAAAGCCACACCTGACAGAAGTTATCAGGCCAGAAAAATTCAGACTTAATTCTATGATCTCATATGTTACTATCTGTTTACTGTTGTTTGAGTTTGACAATCAACTACTCAGTAATATAATGAAAGGACAGCAAGCAGCATGCTATTTGGTAGGGAGTACAAAGGACTCTTCCTGCCTGTCTCCTTTCCAGCCAGCTTATTCTTACAATCGCCTAAGAAATGTATTGCAACCTCCAATAAAAAAAAAAGGTGGTTCTGCAGATAGTCTGAAATACTGTTCAGCATACACTGAAACAAAGGACATAAGACAACTGAGCCCATTCTCTAAATAAGACTATTTACAATTTTTTATTTTTATAAAATATCTCTAAGCAAACTAAACCGGCAAGTGTTACAAGTTAAAATACACAAATACTCCACCCCCAAAAAAAACACAGCAAAAGGAAAAAAAAATAGTCATTTCAAACAACATATGCCTTTCTGCTCATTATATAGGGACTGTGTAAGGGTCAGCTGCATCAAGTATTCTTAAGGTTAATAGACACTAAAATAAGAAATTCATACATTGTGAGTACACATACCACATGGTTATGAACATGTGTACGCACATAAACACACTGTAAAAGCAGTTCTTAACATTTTGTAGACTTTTTCTTTTTTTTTAATCTTTTGGCTGATGATGCTGAGTTGCTATGACTTTTTAACTAATACGTGCAGCTCAAATGACTTTGGATACTCTGAAACAAGCATTACAAGCTCTTTCTATTCACTTAGTATTTCTGGATGAAATAACAGCCCTATTAAAACCACAGGCCAAATCCTATTGACTTAAGTGGCTTAATATGCTCTAAATCCACAGCTCCAATTTTGCCTTCCTTTATACTAACGAAAATCCTAAATAATTGCTCTGAAGTCAGTATACAGTCACAGGATAAAGAACGAAAAGAGCACGAGAGTCATTTTATTGTACAGCTTAGCTTGATACTTGTGTGACTGATTAACTCCAGCGTCACAGACAAAGAACATAAGTGCGTTGATTTGTATGTTTATGTAAAATAATGGATGATCTGGGGTATCAAATTGACCCATGATCAAATTGCATCATAGAAGACTGATTAGGAAGGGTATTCATGTTTTATAATATGTTACAAATGAAAGAGGCTTCTGGAAAAAACATTAAGAAGACAGTGAAAGAGATGCTCAAATTCTGTGACAAAAGAATCTGAGGCTTTAATCAAGAGATAAATTAACTCCTTACTTTTACAAGAAATAAAAACTAATTGATGTCAACTATATAAAAACACAACCGCTCAAAAAAAAATCAGAAAAGTATAGTCATTGGCACACGCCCAGTAAACGTTTGCCTCTTTGTGGCACACCTTCCAGGCACCCTTTGCTACATGTCCCATTTTGGGAGAGTTAATGGTCCCTTTCTCTGTTATGTGTACAGCACAGACAGTGCTCTGACACCACTGAATTACCGGTACTAACCCTCTGCTCACGTGGTCCCATGCTGACTTGGAAAAATGGCCTTTAATCATTTAATAGTTTGTCTCTTTTAAACTGTTGTCAAAAGTAAATAAATTCAGAATTCAGAATAGTATAAACCTGATATTTCTATGTACAACTAACAGGAGTATTTTGCTGCAAGCCAGGCTTGGGTTTATACTATCTACAGTTCAGTAAAAAAGAAAATCCTTTTCCCCTTTTCTCAAACAGCTGATGGAAAACAAATGTTTTGGTTGCCATGTGGGGAAAAAAAAAAAAAAAAAGGAGGGGGGAATCCTTTTAAATTTCACAGACACTTTCATACCCCAGTTCTCACTGCAGGAGTGCATTCTGGTTGGCCTGTCTTGTTTTACTAGGACTGAATGCAATAGCTTCCCTGAACTATCACCAGCATTAACTCAGACAACTAACATGGTCTTATAATGACTTCTAGTTTTTTCCCCATGTTCACATTTTAGAAAACAAACTCCTTCAGAGTTTAACCAATTCTATTGCAGAACTTCTCACTGCACAATTGACAGTAAAAGTAGGTTATAGAAAAGTCAATTTTCCTGTGCATTTTCATATTGGTTTTACCAAAAAAAAAAAAAAAAACCAAGAAGAAAAGAAAAATCACACACCAGATTCTGAGGCACTGCCAGGGTTTACCAACATTTGAATTCTTTCAACAAACACCCAGGCCATGTGTTCCTGCAACCACAAGGCACCAAGTTCACAAGGGCCTTCGACTAGCACGAAGCTGAGATTCCTACACACGCTTCTGACTGCGACAGGTGCAGCTGCCAAAAACAACCTTCAGGCTTCAAAGTCTGCTTTAAAGAAAAGTCTGCTCCCAAGAAAGAAAAAACACCAAACCACTCAGTGATACCTTGGGGGAAATGGGAGGAAAGACTCGCACACCCCAGCAGAAAGGCACCTCTCCTGCAGCTCGCCTTGCTGCAGGGCAGCAGGAGGGGCCCCAGAAGGCCCAGTTCACAGGACCGCGAAGATTCACCCCGGAACACACAAACCCCCGGGGGAGCGCGACGCCCGCCCGGCTCAGCGCTCCTCAGGGGCCCACATCTGACGGGCCG
>NW_010129676.1:411-1210 GCF_000699245.1 Pterocles gutturalis | reverse complement strand
TTTCCCTCAGCTAGTTCTGCAAGTCTCTACATTCCCATCCCCTTTGTCCAGAACCGAGCTCCAGGAACTGTCCCAGATGACACCAGAGCTGAACAGTGTGTGTCCAAAGCTGAAACTTGACGGAGATCTCAGGCTTAATTCCCTGAAGTGCTCCACCCGGGGTTCCTGTCTGAGACCATGAACGTGCTCTTTCTTACATTTACATTACTTACATTTCACGCTGTTCAGAAGTGCTGGACATAGCATTGGGTGGGTGGGTGGGTGTTCTTTGATGTTTTGTTTGTTTCCTGGAGGAAACAGGTGTTTAACTGAAACCAGTTGTTAGGGGCACTGGTGGTTAAAGTATTCATCCACGAAGAAGAAACCAAGCTTTCAAATCTATGTCTGCCCTTGAAAATACACTGTGCTTCCCTCTTCTGCAAGGTGAGCTGGTGAGAGAAGAGGGAAGGCTTTGTTCCCTTCTGAGAGGGCATCAGTTGGGTTCTTTTGTAGCAGTGGCTCTGCTGAGGTCTGAGACTGGATGACCAGCACTGTATAATCGCTCACCAGGTGCTTCATCCCTCATCCATAGTGAAGCAACCTGCCTTGGTCACTCTTGGCATGGAAATGAACTTTCCAGGGAGATCTGGCCTACCCAGGCACCACCCGTTCTCAGAGGAGCCAAGCTGGGGGCCTGAAAGGGCCCGACAGCTAATGCCCTCTGCTCCCTCCCGGTCTTGCAGGGTCAATTCCCTCCACGAGACATGTCGTGCTACAGCCCGTGCCTGACAGCTGCCTGTGGCCCAACCCCGCTTGCCCA
>NW_010129676.1:0-310 GCF_000699245.1 Pterocles gutturalis | reverse complement strand
GGGATCCACCGCATTGGCTGCTGTGGGGAGCTCTCTCAGCGCTGGCAATGTGCCCATTGCTTCTGGGGGCTCCCTGGGGCTGGGGGGCTTTGGGTAGTTTGGTCTGGGCCATGGGCTCTGCGGGCCTCTGGGATGGGGCAATCTCTTATGCTGAAGCCCATGGATTGCCTGCCTGTGGTTGAGCACCAGGAGCCTCGAGGAAAGCCCTGGAGCCAGCCCTGAGAGAGCGGCCATGGTCTGCAGAGGAGCTGAGCTCCCACTACTCCACCTGGAGGAAGGGACTGGCACCACCCTTCCCTCTCTTCCCAGG
>NW_010129675.1:0-865 GCF_000699245.1 Pterocles gutturalis | reverse complement strand
GATGATGGATGGATGGATGGATGATGGATGGATGGATGATGGATGATGGATGGATGGATGATGGATGGATGGATGGATGATGGATGGATTTTGGGATGGATGGATGGATGATGGATGGATGAATGGATGATGGATGGATGGATGATGGATGGATGGATGAATGGATGATGGATGGATGGATGAGGGATAAATGATGGATGGATGGATGGATGGATGGATAATGGATGATGGATGAATGGATGATGGATAAATGATGGATGGATCAATGAATGGATGGATTTTGGGATGGAAACACTCAGGAGGATGGAATCAGGACAGATTTGGGGACGGATGGATGCTGGATGGATGATGGATGGAGAAAGGGACTGAGCACTGGCTGGACAGATTTAAGGACGGATTCAAGGATGGATGGATGGAGGCAACCTGGGCGGATTTCAGGATGGACAGACAGACAGATGGAAGGATGGAATCAGGACAGATTTCAGGACAGATTTCAGGCATGGATGGACAGGGTTACGGACAGACACAGGGATGGACTCATGGACAGTGTCAAGGCTAGACAGACTTACGGATGGACGGACGGAATCAGGACGGATTTAGGGCCGGACGGACGGGTCCGAGGCCGGATCCTGGAGCTGCCGGGCGCAGGTCGCAGGCGCCGCAGGGGGTCGGAGGCAGCACCTTCTCACCGAGTGTCTCTTTCTTCTTTTCTTTTTGTTCTTTTTTTCTCTTTTCTTCTTTTTTCTTCTTTTTTTTTTTGTGTGCTTTCCCTTCCTTCCTGCAATTTCTTTTTCCTCCACGCTAAAATCACCCGGCCCCATCCCGCGATGTAAGTTTGACGGCAGCGCCGCGGTTTAGCTCTAAA
>NW_010129674.1:0-8507 GCF_000699245.1 Pterocles gutturalis | reverse complement strand
ATAAAAACTTTAATAATTTTATTAATATTAGAAGTTAAAATTTCTAATGTACTTTTGTCCTCTTGTTTTTGGTACTTTGTTACTGTTCCACTTTTCACTATGCAAAACGGATATTTGCTAAGAATAATGCAATTTTTCCTTGTCTTCTATCCCCAAGGGTCAGCACTCCCTCAGAGGGGAAGCCAATGGAGACAGAGGTTGCACAGAGTGCTTCCCAGCAGCAGAGGGAGTAGACATTTTGATCATGCACTGACGGCTACATGCTTCACTCACGTGAAGAGCAATAATGAACAGTGTGTATTTACAGCAAGCAGACAGATATTTGGTTGTTAATATCCTGCCAGGATACCTACACTGTACACGTTGGGTATCTGTCTCAGAAGGACAAAAGACCTGTTTGATCTTTCTGAAAGCGGAGCTTGCCGTCCTATCAGTAAGAACAAAGCCATCCCAGCCCTTTAGGGTACATCTACACAGCCACAGGGTCCAGACTGGAACACTGGAACTTCTTGCTCATATTGTGAAAAAAACGAGAACGGTCCCTTCCACACCTGTGGCTGAAGTCACTTAACACCTCCCCTATTCCTGCACACAGTTCAGGAGTTACCATGCGCCTAGGATCATTCCCGGCAACTGACCTGGACACTTCTTGCCTGTTTTTGAGACTAAGAGAGCATAATGTCATGAGTGCAGATAGACTGTGCCAGTCGCCCTCAGGACCAGAGAACGGGCAATTGCAGTCAACACCAAAACACATCTTGGCCAACATCGAAACACCCACTGACTTCAGAATGCAAAAAGCTGCTAGTGACTGTAACTAACCTACCCTTGGAGAATGGCTGGCTGCTCTGAAAACACGGCTAGTGCAGTTGACGATGTAATTCATTATCATTCATGAGAATTGATGTTTGATTTCAGATATTGATATGCATAGGACAACTGCTCTGTTCCAGTTCCTTTGGGTGAACAAAGTTGAAGACTCCAGCCCACTGAAATGGATGAGTTTTTATTTGTTAAATAGCTACAAATGCAGCCAAAATTTACATTGCTTAGTTTGCTTCTCTGACTGCATTGCTAACGCTTGTCTATTTTTCTGCTCATGAATTTGCATAAAATATTTTCATGACTAGCAGTTTCTATGCTTCCCTTTGCCACCGAATAAATGTGCATTAATTTAAGACATAAACTTTTAACGGTGCAGTTAGTATTCCAGTACATACCACTATGAAAACACTACTGATAGAGCTCGCATCATTTGAAATGTCCATCTCATGTGCAAGCTGACATTTCAGCATTTGTTTTTTGGCTTCCAATGGTTTAAAACAAAAATTGAACCACTGATGTTTCCACAGAAGAGAAAGTCCAAATGTAGTAATAGGAAATTCTGACATGGGCAACATGTCCTATATGAATTAATTTGATTGCATTCCATCACAGAATTGAACTTTCTGACTATCGTATGAATTTGACTTCCAGCCATCTTTATTACCTATGGGCTGGATGGCCTGGACAGTCTGTAGCTCCAGTTCTGCACGGTGATTATGTGACTCCCACTACGTGCTATCAGAGGAAACGCATTTGAGGACATTTTTAAGGTGAGAGGATGGAATTCCAGGGAGAACAACGTATAGGGATGGGATCAGAAACTGCTACTCCCCTGAAGTGATGCAAAATAGATAAAGGCTATTTGAAGTTAATGTTTTAAGTCTTTAAAAGCATATTTCAATTTCTTTCAATGGATTGTTCACAAGTGTTTCGAAGGATCCATTCAGGAAATGAAACATTCAAGTCCAAGCTGAGTGACCCCAATTCTAACCTTGATTTTTTAAACAGAAAATATCAGGGAACATTAAAAAAACCCCAAGACACTTATTTTTTTCTAGAAACTGGATTTTTTTTTTTCAGAGATGTAGCAAAAGAATGGTTATGAGATGGCTCATTACAAATCTAGATGAGCATTCAGCGTATGACTGGACACGCATCTAGCTCAAGACTTGACTGATGAAACTGAATTTCACCAACTCAACAAGGAAATGTGGAAACAGTCCCATCTAGTCAGCAGCAGAGGCAGAAGCAGGGTGGAAAGTTCTGGACAGTGAGACCTGCTACTTTAGCAGCTTCCTGGAGTTAAGAACACAAAGGTTACTCCGAGTTGCTGCTAAGCCTGTATAGCAAGAGCTCATGCACCGTAAATTTAAGGCTCCTCTTAGCAGCAGAAGTAGCAATGATCAGTGCAACAGGTCTAAGTGCTGACTGGTGAGGACCATGGTAACAGCTAACATCTGAAAAGTATGTAGAGAGGAGGATGAGGAACTAGGGCTGTAAAAAGGTAAAAAGCAGTAATAAGTAAAGTTAAAGAAATTTTATTCAAGCTGAACAATCCCAGTTCAGGAACTGACTTCATGTCCCTCCTAAGGACAGCACTAAATTCCATGCTTTGTTTTGTCCATGATAGGGTCTAGTGGTGTCCAGAGGACAAGAAAACAAGCAAGCATTCTTGGGTTGCGACTTTGAGTGGAGATATTACAATAAATCAGGGCTGCTTTAAGGCATGATCGTCGCTGCATTTTGAAACAGCCACTGAGGAGATACGTTCTTTCTTTCTGTTGAATATAATGAATTATTACCAGAAGCTGCAGCTGTAACCACAAAGCTTACTTGAGCAGCAGAGGCTGGACTTTGTGAGCTAAAAGGCCTCTCTTACCTACTTTTTTAACAATTTCTGATCCTATTGCCTCTGGGAGCAGATCACAGAACCTCCACATGAGGCCAGGTCAGATACTCTGGGTGAGGCTCTGCAGAGCCCAGCTGCCAAACCACTCTTCTTCCTCCTTTCATGCCTGTGAGTTCAGCTGAGACGATGGGGGGACAAAAGCAGGCTTCGAGCTGTGGGGTTTAAGTCGTGTGGTTTCCGTGGTCTTGAATTGCTGTGCTAGCTCTTCAGATGTGCCTTACAGCGCTGCTGGTTTAACAAAACGCCAGAGAATAGCATTCATCACTTACTGTTCACAATAGCTGTAGGCAAGATAGATGCCATGGCAGCTTGTTGAGGGAGCAGTTGTATGGAGTCCAGCAGGCGTGCAGGATACATCCCTTCTGTGAGACTCATCTGACTGGCAGCTTGCAGCCTTGAGTCAAAATCCACAACAAAGGCAATCAGCTCTTCACCCTCCGAGATGGCCTTGGTTGTGGTACACCAAAGCTGCCCTCCTACAGGAAACATAAAAGCAGAACGATTTAATTGATGAGATTAGATTCCAGAACTTAAAACATCAGTGTCATATCCTCACACTCTTTTTTTTTTTTTTAATTTCGATGGCTTGTTCAAGGTAAAGAGGCAAATAACTTTTACTGTCTTCCTTCTGTCAACACAGGAATTTTCAATGTATAAAGACAACAATTTGGAGAAACTTTTTGTAAATATTTGCAGCATGAATATTCATTTTAATTTTTCATTTTGTCTCCTAAAAGGCCAGCATTATGACAATCAGGATATCAGCGAAAATATTGTAGATGGCACTTTTCTCATCGCTACTTTTCACCAAACCTCCTGTACGTTTTTTCGTAACTCCAAGTTTGTTTTATTTTGAATACCAAACAACAGCACAATAAAACCAAACAGCTCCAAGAAAGAAATCAGATTTCCTCTTAAGGGCGTTCTTCCCCTCCCTTATGTTTGCCACCCTTTTTCTCTAAAAAATCTTCCCTTATGTAATATTCTTCGCAACACGACTGCTTTATCTCTGCTTACACTGACTGAACTTCCTGAAAAGAAGATATGCCAAAGATCTGTTTCATAAAGGCTTATTCAAATAAAGGTTTGTTTAAAAGGGGGGGAGGTGGAAGAACTTTCATCAAACAGTAAGATACACTATAGCTCTGTGCTGCAAATGTCACGTGTAGTGCATTAAAAAGAAAATTAACTATGCGAGTACATCTACTAATGTATTTGAATGCGATAGTGAATGCTCATTTATTTAACATGTTTAGACAGGCAAAGCACTTATATTGTGTTATCTACACTCTCAGGCCTAGATACATATCCAATACAGTTATGCCTGAAATAATGTTGCATACTTTATATGTTATAAAGCTTTTTTTTTTTTTTTTTTGCTCAGGTTTTGTATATATAGGAAAAGCTATATGTTGTATTCATTAGGCAAGCAAAAACTGTACTCGTTTCGATAAGTAATATTGCTGTGTTTATCTTTCGGCATAACTGCCTTTTCAACTGCACTTCATTTTTTTCCCCTCAAAGAGATTGTAGTTTTAAAACAACTTGTTGCAAAAATCTGGTAGAGGAGATAACAACAGTGCATGATACGCCACAGCTAAATGGAAGAATTAGGACATTGTTTTAGAGAAATCTTGGACAATTAATTAAACCAGTCTATTAGCTTTCAAAGATGAGCAAACAAAACAGCTTCAGTGACAAAGTGTTTCAGTGGAAAAATAAAGCTAAGCTACCAGACCTCAAAGTGGTATAAAAGTTTCAAAGCAGACAAGTCTCTTTGTATTCACCCTTTGGGAACACAGCAGTTGAAGGTGGCTCCAAAGTTTACGAACAATTTACTGGGATGGGACCAAAGCATACGACCAAAGCACGCTGAGGTTTCCTACCGTCCAAAATTACAGCATTAAATGGTGCAAATCGGAGTAATTTCCTCTAGAGTATAAGAAGATGAAATGTGAAGATAGTGCCGTAAATGTCTACAAACGCAGAATCCTAATGCCAAGTGGGAATTCAAACCTTGGAAGAGCACAGGCTGACTCATTGCCTGATGGAAGTCAGGAGTAAACAAATATACAGAAGCCTTTGGAGTTAAACTGGTATCAAGCCTGTTCAAGAGAGAACCAGGCTACATTCCTAAAGTCCACTTAATTAGTCTCATAGATCAACATACGCGACACACATGCTGCGATTTGAGAACCTGAAACTGGGTCCTCTCACTGCAGCTCACTGTCGGGGAGGAACAGGGCTTCGGTTATTAACAGGCACTTCTACTTATATACAGAAGGTGCAATCACCAACCAACGTGGTTTAGTATATTTTAATATAGAATAAGAGCTTTTCCTAGACGGTATTATTCACTGGATTATATTTCATTCACTTAATAAAATAAAAATGAGTCACTGCAGAAGAACCAACTGAGACTTTCTCTATCCCAGCAAACATCTTGACATGCTGTATCCTTGGGGGGAAAAAAAACCAGAAAGTGCAGTTGATTCCTGGGTCTGCAGCTGCAGCCCGTCCGGATCAGCTGGAAGGCTGACTCAGTCTCCCGGTGTCAGAGCTCCTCAGGGTGTTGACTCAGGTCCAGCAGCAGACTAGACCCGGACAGCTGAAGCCAGCGGTGACCTCGGCTGCCTGCTCCACCCAGCTCCTGGAGGCTGTCACACCTTCAGCAGGCACAGCCCAGCGGGACGTGTGACAGCTCTGGAGGCACACCCGTCTCCAGCTTGGCTTATAGAGGAGTTCAGAACTACAGAAATTCAATCCACTGCTGTACTGGAACACAAAACTTCATCCCAGCAGGATTTAGATGCAAGAATTAATTTTTTTTTTTTTTGTTATCTTTCATCTCACTCAATAGAAAATGAGACATTTAAGTGACCATGACATAGATGTCCATGTTTTCATCAGTACATGATATTGATATGATACATGACATATTCAGATGAACTCCCAGGTGATGCATTCTTCCAGCTTCTGGAGATGCAGTGTCCCAGCTCAGCAGCAAGTCACCCACAGGGACAGGACACAGGACAGAGCCCCCCGGTCCCCTTCTGTGCCTGCCTGCACAGGGTAAGGCAATAGCTGCTGTTTTAAAAAACTTACATGACTTTGTTCCCGTTAATGCAGTGAATGCAAATTCATGCACAGCAGGAAAACAGTGGAAGAGAAGTCTTCCTGAGCCTTCTGCTGCACAGACAGGAAAAGGGAGTGCAGAGAACCTGGCAGAGGCTTCCAAATTTAATAGGAAGGTCCAATCACGACTATCATCTGAATTATTATGCTGTCTAGACACCCTTGCCAAGGATCAGGGCTTCCTTACAGGTAGTGGTTACAAAACAGGAAAAAAGTTCTTGCCTCCCACAAACATTTCTACAAGCTAAGACACAACTGATATATACTCAGGAGCACGATATCTTTTCATGAAGCAAAGGGCAGTGTTAACAGCAGATTTTCAATAGGACAACAAGGATGACTCTAAATAGTCTTTGGCAGGTACTGGTGGCAATGGAGAAGCAGACAGGAGGATGTTTGCTTGAAATATTTGCCAGGCACAAAGAGTTCCTAAGGAAAGGTATGGGTCTGTCCTCTGCATGAGATGAAGTTCCGCCTAAGCTGGCTAGAAATTTTTTAACCAACTGTTCCTTTTGCCAGAAGAAAGCTTATAAAGGTGAAAAAGGTTCTAACAAAGCTTTGCCAAGCCAAGTTTCTCAGTCCTAAGACAGACGCGGCCATCAGAAGAGGAAGGATAAACCTCCATATAAGCTCTAACAGTGCATCGGAAATGAAGTCGTGGTTATACTATTTGGATAGAAGGCAAGACAATGGTAGACCAGCGATCCTGGCCCTGTTCTCACCTGTAATGGGTTGACTGGTCCTCCATTTATACTGGAAAAGGTCTTACCGGTTTTACATGGTGGGTAAGGAAAGTCCTACTCTTGTTCCCGTGCAGAAAGGAAGTTTTTGAAATACCAGAAGGCTTTGTGCCTTTGAGCTGTTTTCTCTACAAGTCTAGTTCTTACTCTCTGAAACTGAAAACAAGCTTCCTGAGCCTGCAATATACTGTTGTCTAGCTATGGTTAAACCGAAGAAATTTCTGTGATATATAATACACACATGTCAAGCAGCAGAAGAGAATAAAAATGTCCATAAACACTACGCATCTATTTGAACCCTTTTTCCAGTTCACATCACAAGGAATTAGAAATGCTCGAACATGTAATCACGGGAAGTTGGGAAAGTCAAAGAATATCATGTTGTGCAAACCAGAGCAAAAAAAAAAAATGACATTCCAATTGCATTGGCATGAGTTTTTTATCAAATGACATTAGGCACTGAAGCAGCTATCTGATACCTTCAGAGTTTCCACCAAATGGAAGGGTTATTTCAGGATTCTCTTCTTTGTCTGCATCTTTCACTGCAAACATTTCTGCTTGAAAAAACCCAACACCCTTAAATAAAATCAAAAACCAAACCAACTTTCTCTGCAAAGGAAAAAGTAAGGTCCTGATGTCCCTGAAAAACTGTGGACTTACTGTTCTTTGTAATGTTTATGATCAAGATTCTTGTGCAAACAGATCTGGTTCCTAACAGGAAACTTATAAATCATACTCATAATTGCTGTCAAAACTGCAGTGGAGTGTACTGCAAGTTTTGATAATAAAGAATAGAGTCACAGTTCAAACTTGATTACATTTTGGAAATTCATGCTGCTCTTACAAGAATCAGTGGTCTTAAATATCTTCTTCTCCTGCCAAATTTTTCACTTGCACTTTTTATTATTTATGAAATCAGTGTCTGCACAATGTCATGCAGACCTCTGCTGATAAACTCTAATTAAGATTAAGACAAGCCTTTTGGAAAGGATCCCATCATTAGCAAACATGATAAACACAAAAATACTCCCTACTTGTCAACCAGGAGCAATTCAGTAACCTAACAGTATTATCTGTTGCTAGGCTACAGAGCTGACAAAGCTTCAATTATATTGTATGGCCATACCTATAGAATACTGTATGAGCAAACTGGATCGAATAGAAAAGCATTTAACTTCATCCACGCTATCTGCAATTCCTGGCTTCTTTCAGTGGCAAAAATCAGGTTAATAATTACATAGCGTGTTGGAAAAAATCTTAGCGATGTGTCATGTTTGCACGATTTTTTTCTAATTTATCTGTGATTGATAGACATTTGCTTTGTAAAAATAATAAAACGCAAGCAATGGGATGCTGTAAACCACAAGCACAACTACATCTGGGCTCATCAAGATATGGGTCCACACTTAGTATAAAAAATATATAGTAAATTGAACCAATTAAATCATATTTAGATGCAGTAATACTCTATCTTCTGTATTCAGAATAAGGAACACTGTGGTGACAGATATGAATGCTAATACAGAACTTTATTTTATGTAGGACAGACATCTAAAATACCAGAAAAACTTGGGGGTTTTTTTGTTTTTGTTTTGTTTTTTAACAAGCCTTCGTTTTTTCCTTCTACATTTGTAATTTTTTTGAAACAAAGTGACCTCCATTATCCCATGTGGAATCAGCAACTTGCCCTGAAGATTTAACCAAAGCGATGGCTCTTCTCCCATTTTGATTCTCAGAACCCAACAACACTTCCAGGGAAGACACAGACCCCAGCACAGTGAGCCTTCTGATGGTGGGCTGCTTTTTTTTTGTTTGTTTGTTTTCCACTTATTTTTTGCAGACTTTAAGGAGTGGTCATTTAGGGTCTATGGGTCACAGTCTGAAAAAAAAATAATATA
>NW_010129673.1:0-4883 GCF_000699245.1 Pterocles gutturalis | reverse complement strand
TCTCCGCACCGGCCAAGGCACAGGGTACACAGTGCTGGGGCCAGCTGCAAGTCCCAGCAGTCTCCTAGCAGGAAGAGATAAGTAACATCTGAAGAAGAGCCGCGGTGTTTCCAAAAGCAGTTTGAGAGACATGCTTTCGTGTCAGAGGCTTTCAAAAGATCGTGGCTTTCTTTCCCTTAAAAAAGCAATAAAGGCTGAAAACACTTTACTGCTACTCTAGAAGGATCATGCCAGGCTGAAAGAGGGTATTTGGGTCCTTGGACATTGGGGTTCATTCAATGTTGCTGATGTTATTCCCTTGTTAAATAATTCTTAAAGAGTTAATCTTTCCTTAAAAAAAAAGCTTTTAAAAGAACAATTCCTATTCTCAAAATAGTCGCTATAAACTTTCTTATTCGTTCTTATTAAAGGCAAGTTCCTGCCTTTCTTAATGGGATACAAAAACCATTTCCAAGGGAAGTCTATGTCCAGCAAGAGCAGCAGGGTCAGGCTCTTGCTTTGACTGCTTTCTGGCAGCTGTCTGTCTGCAGGATGGAATCACTTTGGCCGACTAATGACTGACAGTGGCTCATTATGAGAAAATGCAGATAATTTTCTTTAAATGTGCCTGCTTGCCATCAAAAAGAAAACCTAATGTTTCTCTTCACACATGTAGATAGGCTGACTTAAAGGCATTTTAGTTGGAAAGAGGATATGGGGAACCTTCAAGAATGATTATGAATCTTTTGTATATAAAAACAGAAGGGGATTTCCAATGTCCAAGAGCAGAGTTCTTTTAAAAAATCTAAAATCTTGCCCAATTTTTATGCCTCCTTTTCTGTGAAAACAAAACAGAACAAAAATCCCGAAGTAAAACAGATCATCCAGGTTTCCAGTAGCTTGCAAGGTGCTCACTGCTGAATACAGCTGGTTGTGAATGATGGTGAATATCACCAGTGGCCTTCCAACTCTACAGCTGTATCCACACCCCCTTGCCTTCCTCCACAGAGACACAGATTTGGGTCTGCGGTTTCTAACACTATGCCCAACTCTGGTCAGTGGTCCTTAGCTCCCATCTAACCTCAGATAACAGTCGTTTTTAACACTGTCAGCATGACAGCTCTTCAGGCTCTTTCCAGGCTTTCTATGGGGACCAGGCATACTGCAGGCAGGAAAAGCTGCACTCCTCCTGCCTGTGGTACTGCCTGCCCTTCCCCCAGCCCTTAGATGTGGGCAATTCAAGTTTATCTCCCACAGACTCTGCCATAGACTTCTGTTATCTGGAGTAAGCCCCAGAGGCACAAATCCTTAAAGGCATTGAAGTGCCTAACTCCCATCAGAATGAGGGATGTAGTTGTCTAAATACCACTGATAATCTACAAAGTTGCTCACGATTTGTATAACAGAGATCACGTAAGTACCTACAGTCTGCCATAGGCAAAGCCCCAAGTGAAGTTCCCTTTATCACTCACTACTCCTGCTGTTCCTACTGCTAACATTCAGCATCCCTGCTAGCCTGTACTTACACATCCAGGTCGGGAGAAAAGGCTTATGAGATTTCATAGCCGAAGAGTATGCTGCTGACACAGAAGTGGCAACAATGGGAAGATTGTCACGAGCTCTCTGAGCACAAGAGTGCATTCAGCACACCAGTCGCCTTCTGCTTTCAAGGGTGTCTCAGGGTTGACACCAGAAGTACATTTGTAATGTTACAGGTCTGTTTCTCCTGCCCCTCTGATGACGGCTGGTGATTGGGTATCACACAGTGCCTATGGGAACATCTGTCACCAAGCCTGGGAAAACAATTTAAGCCCAGTTTCTCAGGCCTCTGTTGGGAATGAGCTGGGAATGGGAGGGATCCTTTCCTTGCACCCACCTATGTCTGTATGTGTCTGACCTCTTCCTGGCAAAATATAAAGCTTGCTTGTGAATTTAGAAACTTGGGAAATGTATAGTCATCTGCTGCTTTACACTGCATTCAGCCAGCAATGGAGCTAAGATGTCCATCATTTTGGTGAGATGGATGAGGCTTATTAAGAGAGGAAGTAGGCACAGCCCTAAGGGATAGGATATACCAAATGAGCACCTAAAAATAAACTCTTTGTTTTTCCTGTTCCATGAAAGCTATTGTTGAAGTTGCCACAGAAATATTTCATAATTGTGAAACAAAAGAACACCCAAGAGATAATTTCTCCTCTACCTGTGATTTCTCAGTACAGTACAAACTTCATAAAGATTTCAGTGTATTTGAAATAATCAATACATCCAGATGGGGACAGATTTATAACTGTTCATCATTAACATGACTCAAAAAACCCTGAAGCCACTCTTAGTAACAGATCTAAATAAAATACTTAAAAATATGATCCAGCTGAGACTGTCAGTTTTTCTGCTTTGTGAGGGGTAAATCTGCACAAATGTTGCAACTCTAGAGGTCACACAAGGATGAAATGATGTGTCCGATTTCACACAGCAAGAGTGACGGGGTCAGAAAATGCATTCTCCTGGTCATCATCAAAACTTGCCCTTCTGCAGATAGACACGGTATTCAGTCCCTTTCACTATGTACTAGGCTTCGGCATTAGAAATGTGGTGCTGTGACCACAGGAACTACGGAAACCTGGTTTCCTACATAGCTTGAGGTTTCTGTGTTTGAGAAAGTGTGAGCTCTGCTCGGTGTTTTTCCCGTGGGTGAGCATTCATAAGGTATTTAATGCCCTAGTGAGCCCAGAGACACGCTGGTGACTGAGAAGATACTCAGTTCCCACTAAGGCCTTTCCCTCAGTTGTTTCTCTTATGAGTTCTCCTACTCTGCCTAGCCCCTATTTTAATGAAAAGTGTAGGAATATAATACAGTTACCTTCCAAACCTATTATTTTATATCAGCTTTAATTAAAACTGGGCACCAGATTCCAAAGGGCATTCTGCTGAGGTAGGAACCATGTAGGTACACAGAGATTGCTCACATAACTCTCAATTTTTAGAAAACAATTCTAATTGTTTAAATTTTTTGCTGTCCCAGATCCTTCTAAAGAAAAGCTGCAGCAGAACTTTATTCCCCACTTCAGATAATTTCTTCCAATTTCCAGCCTAAGTGAACTCATGCCAACTTCATATTTTTCTGGTTTTATGCTGACTTTGTCTTCCTAGCTTAAATGCCATCTATTTATAGGTATATTCCTTGATAAATACTTACATCAGACATAGAATCATCTTTATTTTTACTATAATTGCCTCCTCTCATAGGACAGGTATGCCCTAGTAGACAATCCCTACCCCTATTTCAGTTTTAACTAATTTTTATTGAACATTCAATACCACCGTGCCTTTTCATGGCAGTTTCACACTGATGGGTCATGAATTAATAAATCCTTTTTTTTTGCTCTGTCATTGCCAATGTAAAATTGCTATATTTACAGCAGATATTTCTGAGGAATTTACTCAGAACAAAAGTCATAACCATTCAGCTTCCCAGTCTCATGAAGTTGTGAGCATAGCTTGACTCAGAAATTTCAGTAAGTTATTCTAGAGTATTATGTACAAAAACATTCCATTTTGAAATCTGGTTTTATTGGGGATTTTCTGGTCTCTCATACATATATACACAGCAGTTTGGGACATAAGACTTGCAACTATAAGGAATTAAAACTACTAGTTCTGGTACACCTCACCAAGGAAGGAGTCCAGTGCTGTCTGCAGAAAACAAGAACAGAATCTTGCAAGATAAACCACAACAAAATACACTGTTATTCCAGGAGACAAAAACCTCTAAAAATGTAGCTGATGGAGTTTTCAACCACCAAAATTGCATACTGTTTCAGAAGACAGCTGCACAACCAAAACAAAAAGCAAGGTGCCTGAAAAAATCCAGTTTGTTCAAAAACAAATACATAGATCTGAAAGCGAATGCCTAGTTTTGTGCTTCACAGGACATGTACATGTTTGCATTTCTGTCTCTCCTCCTACATAAGCATCCTAAAGCTCTTTCAAAAAATCAACTGATGAATATTTGCAACATTTTGTAAATGAGAAACATTCTCCTTTCTGAAACAGTCTGCTACTCAGTGACCACATTTTACTTTGAGGGCATGAAAAGGCTTGTTCCTGGTTTCGGCTGGGACAGAATTAACTTTCTTCATAGTATCTAGTAAGAGGCTATGTTTTAGATTTGTGTTGAAGAGAAGGCTGATAACGTACTGATGTTTATAGTTGTGGCCATGACAGTCAAGGACTTTTCAGCTGTGCCAGTGTCTGCAGGTGCAGGAGAAGCTGGGAGGGAGCACAGCCCCAATTACTGGTTTAGGATTTGACCTCAGGTTTAGGATTGAGACCCAAATTTTCCAATGGTATATTCCATATCATGCATGTCATGCCTAATATAAAGATGAAGGTCTGCCTGGAAGTTCTCCCCCTCTCTCTCTTGGGGTCATCTCTTCAGGGTAGTCTCTTGCTCTCTCAGTCAGCTCTTGGACTCTCGAACTCCTGGGCTCCTATCTCTTTTCTCCAGGATTGCAGTTTTGGGACTCTCTCTTCTCCAGGATTGTTAGCCGAGAATGGGCTAAGCCTTGATCACTAGGTGGTGAGCAGTTTCACTGTGTATCACTCATTTGTATTTTTGCATATTTGTGTACTTGTATATATTACTACTATCATCATTATTATTATCATTATTATTTTAAATTTTGTTGTAGTTCATTATTAAACTGTTCTTATCTCAACCCATGAGAGAGTCTCTTTTCCCTTTAACCCTTTAATTCTCTCCCCCATCTGCAGGACCTGGCCTAGTCTCCACAAGGAGGATCTACCTTCCAGGCTCTTTTGTTTTGTGGAGACAAACTTTTTAATTTTTCTTCTGTATTTTCTCTTTGTGATGGTTTAGCCCTTGGTTGGGGGCCAAACCACAC
>NW_010129672.1:0-6033 GCF_000699245.1 Pterocles gutturalis | reverse complement strand
TTCTTTATATATATATATATAAATTCTCAATGACTGCAAGGAAACTGTTATTAGAGAATGAGAGACCAGCATCAGTCCCTCCACGGGTCCCGAGCAGCTCCAGCAGTGCGCAGGGAGCTCTCTTGGAAGTGAACTCTGTGCCCAGTAGGACACTGAACAAGTCATTTGGTGTCTCTTTGCTTCAGAGAGATGGAGAGTTTCCTCCTTTACATGTATTGACATGAGCAGAAGTACACTAAAAACTAGGAAGAAGTGATATTATATGGTAGCAGAGGGCATGCAAATAGCTCTCCAAATTACCCTCTGCAATTTTCCAAATATCCATATGCCTCTCAAGATGCTTTTACTCGTGTACAAAAATTATCCACAAAGAGCAAACCCCCTTGCATCGCTGGATGCTATAACTGCTGAACACCTTTTACAGATTGCTGAGCATTCTCCACTCTAGTCATCGTCAGTGGAGATGAAAGCACTAAATGCCACAGAAGAGGGAGCCCCCACTTTGGATCTCTCAACAAAAACTATAGGACATACTTTCAGCTTCTCGAGTGGCAGACATACAAGTCTCATTAGCACCAGAATGTTGAACAGCAGTTTTAGTCAAGCCTTCAGCTTTACACAGATTAATCCACAATATTCTCTTTGGCCAACTGGAAGGTTTCACCTCTCCCAGTAATTTCATCATCCTAATTAGCAGTTCATTTGTGTGTGAGCGAACGGGAGCCCGTGAGAGACATGCATCATTTCCAGGAGAGAAGAATTCCAGCAAACAAACTCATAATGCTCCCAAAAAAATCACTCCAAAACCATTTTCACTGCCGAAGAAATAACTGGCAATAAATTGCATTAAAACAAAATGGAGGGCCGATATATGCCATCAGAGGGAATTATTAATAATTACAGCACCTGGCCGATTGTGTGCTTGGGAGCAGTATTTCAGCAAGAACGATAGTTTGGATTGCATCACTCCACTAAAAAAATCCTTAGCCACCGAGAGCAATGACAGTGACAGATGTGATAATGATTCTGGAAAGGAGCTCAAGACCACGAAGCTTTGTCATCAAAAAGAAAAATTTAAACAGGGTAAATCTGGAGTAGTCCCACTGGCCTGTCAGTCAAACCCTTCACTACAAGGCCGGTGAACAGGATTGCATCCTGAGCTCGGGACTGGACCTAGTGTTGCCACCTTGAGGCAGGATGGGGAGAAAGTTTAGTTGTGTGTGAAAAAGCACAAGAGTCCTTAAATTTGGTATTTGCATGTTTGAAACAACATGCATAAAATCCAGTTTGGGGCTGGGGTTTTGGTTTTTTTTGGGTTTTTTTTGTTTTTTTGTTTTTTTTTAAACTGAACTTTACCATCTAGGGGGAATAGTCTTTTTTCAGCCTGAGAGGTTAGCGACTAGGGTGAAGTCCTGTTAAACAGCTGCTTGAGTAAGAGCCAGCCTGATTTCTGGCTTCTAGTGCCGCGGGGTTAAAGGAGTGGCTACAGCCCAGAGGGGTTAACTACACAGATATCAAAAAATTCTGTTTGAAGAACTGCATGGCAGAGTCTGGGATGTGCCATATTACAGTCTAGGTTTGATCTCAGCTTTGCTGGAAGCAACCTTGTACAGCCTCTCAATTATCCTTTCTGAAAGAAAAATCAGCAGTTACCCGATGAATCAAAAATATGAGGCCCGGTTCAACAGCAGGTTTGGTAAATGTACACGATTATCAATTACCGGCAGAAGAGCTAAGATTTGAATTGATAGTCTCTTGACTTCCAAATTAAAGAGTAATTTGAGGGGATGTTTTTCTCTTAGACCACAGTACTATCAAACAAGCCCATACATAATGATTCCTGGAGTACCGCTCGCAAAATTTGAGGCGTATAATTACAGGTTAACAGCCTCCTGCTCGCTGCCCACTTCCTAGTGGTTCTGGCTTACTGCCAACTTTATTTCTTCTTTCCCGAAAAGACTCAGCTCTTTTTTCTATCTCCTACCCTAGGAGAAGGTTAAAAAATACCATCCAGAAGGGGAGACAGGCAAAGAACAAGGGAAAGAAGCACAGAGAGGCTCCAAAAAGCAGTGGCAGGCTGAGAGCTCTCAGGTCAGCCTAGATCTCAGACATGCATTTTACTAGATGTACCATTTCTGCTAACCATTTCCTAGATATCCTCTGGCCACGCTCTCACCCTCTCCTCTAAGAAGGGACCCCGCTCTATCAAGCCTGATGCAGCTACCAGGTCCCAGCAGGATCTCAGCGACTCTGGCAGCCTCTTGCCCTCGTACGGACCACATTCCTCCCTTCAGCCCATCCCTTGCTGCACGTGAATCAACATACACCCGGATCCCGAGCTGGCAAAGAGCATCTCTTACTGCTGACACGGGAAACTTCAGTGCACCAGGTATCGCCTCACCCTTGGCTTCCCAGGATTTTTTTCCCAATATAACTCGTGACTGGAGAACGCCTGGACGGTGTGGGATTAAGAGGCGTTGTTTCCTCTCCAGCAGCAGATATGACTCAGGCAAAGTGGTGATGCTGGGGTTCACTGGAGGGGATTTTACAGCCTAAAGAACAAACGCCTTCCTCCTCTACTGCTGCTTACTCATCAAGTGCAAGTGAATCCCCAAAGGATCACAAAGACAGTAACTAAAGAAAAAGCTATCGCCATCTTTGACAAGAGGACCAGACAAAAGCAAGAAGGAGAGAGAAGAATCAGTTCCAGAGATGTTAGCGGGAAAATAAAATCAATCAGGAAGAGCTACTTAAGAACTATGCTTCATTTGAAACCTTAAAAAAAAAGTTACTCCAGTCCACATATTAGTAAAATCCACAATAAAATTAAGGGGGGGAATAGCATATATACTATATGTTCCCTTTATTTGGAGGACTAGTGACTAAGCTGTAAAGGTTTTAACAGATTAAATCCTATAATGTTGCTATATGCTGCAATATCATTAATTTTTTACAAAGAAACGAACACCTGGAGGAAAAGTGATTTGTGCAGAGTCCCTGCCTCCCACTGCCCACCCTGTACGAGTCGGTTTGGCACGGAGATTCGCTCCTCTTTGTTCTGGGCTTCTTGGCAAAAATACTTTGAGAGCAACAGGGAGGCAAACCTTGTCCTCTGGTCAGAAAGAGAACAGCACTTCATGAATGCAAGTTGCACAGGCACCTTCCCTGCATCAGCAAGCGCCTTCACAAATCCCAGCTTCACCAGGTCCACCCAGAGACCGCAGGAGTGACGGGCTCCAGCTCTGAGGTCACTCAGCAACGCTCTCATCAATCTCTGCTGCAGAGTTTGCACCCACACTTTGCTTCACATACAGAATATTGTAACAATTTGCCAGAGAGGGAACAGTGAATGGGAAATTCAGGGACTATTAATAATCTCCTCTGGGGCCCACCTGTTGCCACTTTCCATTTCTGAAAAGATGAAGTGCTGCCTTCCCCTGCCCTGACCTGAAACAGCCTCAGACTGGCATTACCCAGGCTGCCAGACTCCAGTCTTCAGAATACCCCATCCTTTCATCTAACCCGGATTTAGCATTGGGATTAGGGGCACAGGCAAAGCAAACACGAACCACACAGCAGAACATGAGAAGTGCCCAGGAAGCGTAACTCAGAGGTGAAAACTCCACCTGTGTTTTCTAGGCTGCTGTCTCTTCCCCTGGGCCACTACCGGCAGGAAAAGGTGCAACTCTCCCCCACTGTGGAGAAAAGCCAAAATGTCCTTTCTGTAAGAATGATTATCAAGGCTCTCCATTAAGAGGATAAAGCCAGCTTGGGGAATTATTTTAACCCTTTGCGACTGAAGTATGATCTGTGCCCAAGGTACAGTGTGGTGTCTACAACCAGAAGCCAACCTGAAATGCAGAGGGACGGGCCTGGGGGTCCTTTCTAATCCTTATGCTTCTTACTGGGGGAAAAAAAAAACCAACTTGGTTTGTAAAGCAGGATTTTTGGCAGAGCTTTAGGAAATCTGCCAGCTTCACTAGCGGGTTAATTGTACCTAAAGACTGAGGCTTTGACTTGCATTCGGGTTAATCCCTCCAGAGCCCCAGAGCTGGAAAGCACGTATTCTTCTGCTACCTGGAGGAGGCTATTTTGCTGTCCCATACTAACTGGGAGTGACATGAATCAGAGCAGAAAGTCCTTGCTCAAGTGGAGCTATTCACCACGTTCCCTGCATTTCAGACCCAGGGTAACAAGAACTTGAGAGAGACGTGATAGATACCACTGCTCCCAGATCCACCAGAGGGCATGGAAGAACAAAGGGAAATGAGAGTCCAGCTCTGACACCTCCACACGCCTCCCAGTTAGCTTTCTCACCCAGCATTTTCCCCAGCACAGCCTGGTCCACCATGAAACTGGTATCCCCAAGCCATCCAGCTCCCCACCTTTCCTCTTTACACCCCCTTGCCCAGGTATCTGCCCCTCCAGCCCCCCAGCACATGCCACCTGCAGATCAGGAACCTTTCAGTGGGGTTAAATTATTTCCTTCTCATGGAGACTTAAAACTAGGAGTACCTGACATGTACCTTCCCCCTCCTTCCCCTCTTCAGTGTCTGCAGCTTTATCATTTGGTATTAAACTGCCAAATTGCAATAACCCATGTTATTGGGTTTTTTCACGCAACAAAAGGTAAGGTATTTAGAGCATGTCCACAGGAAGAGCTTAAGCCAGCAAAAAGTCTTAAGCCTTAATGCTGCAGGACTAAAGAGGCTCAGGGCAAATAATGTGTTTTAGTGGCATTATGTAGAATCAATTAGTATCCTTACATCCACTCAAAACATACACTCTAATTTTCAGTGATTCCTTGAAACATCAGCCAGTGAAAACCACATGGGAAAAAAAAACCATATAAAAAAGAAACATTTTCCTTGTAATTTTTATATAGTATCCAAATGCATTAACCTATGGTATAAGCATACTCCAGCTGAAAAGACTGAGCTGGCACACAAAGAACAGCTACAGAAAGGAAAATAATACAAGTTCTGAGGACAGTGGGAAGGGATATAACTTTGTTGAAAACCTTATGTTTTATTTATCTATCAAATCTATTTTAAGCCTATTGCTCGTTCCCTAAAATGTCTCAACATAGAACATACTTAACAGTAACAGATAAAATTGAGGAAAAATGTTATAAAAATCAAATAATTTAATGTTAATAGCATTTTATAGTATCATTGTGTTCTACACTATCAAGAGCATCTTTGCATACTAGGAATCCTACAGAAATTAAATTATTTTGTTTAGTGACATGTTAATCTGGCAATAGCAGAGTTCTTTATTTTCCGAAAGACAAGTACAAAGGAGCATTGCTTGGGTCAATGCAGCCTATTTCTCTTTTTATTTTTAGGAAAGCTGCCTCTGACACAGAACCACACCTCAACAAGGACAGGACAATTTAGGTTTTTATGGCCTTATTTACATTGTAAATTCTAAGCTACACTTTTTGTCATGAGCTCCACCAGTAATGTTAATGGTGGGAAGAAGAGCGTAGCTGTGCCCCGAGGCACCTGGTAAGGTGTGACAAAGCCCAGCCCATGTCCCAACATCCAGCTCCAGGGATGGAGCATGCCTCTCTGCCAAGGAGAGGCTTGGGGAGAAGGCGGAGATGATTCCAAAGGTCCCTGCTCCTGGAAGGTCTCAGCTCCTCTGTCCTGGCTGCGCAGCCCTGACCTTCTCTCACTTGGACCCTGGCACTCCACTGACTTTGGGACAAGCACATGGAGATTACTAAGACATCAGGAAAATATTTTCCTTTTTCTGCTTTTCTAGATTTCTGCTGATAGTGTGAACTGGATCAGCTCGCTGAGAGGTTAGGCATGCAAAGCTGGACCAGGAGAAGGACCTCAGGACCAAGAGCCAGCACAGCACAAGCGGGGGTGGACCAGCCAGGACCAGGACAGAAAGACTGCCTGTTCCCTTCCATTGCCTTTCTGCCCTCCTGAGATCTCATCATCAGCCCATGATGAGAAACACTGCAGCCTTGATTTTCCTGATACTTAGCAATTATGAAATGGAAGAAGCTACCAATCATGT
>NW_010129671.1:48197-61054 GCF_000699245.1 Pterocles gutturalis | reverse complement strand
ATATAGAAACTATAAAAATATATATGGTGGATAAAACACATATAGCTTATATAGAGAGAAAACTATTCTGACTACCAAACACACAACAAAATTAAATGTCTGAAAAATAGGAGACCTAACAAGAAACACTAGCTTACAAAAATAATTCACCAGCAAAATGCTTTAGTGATGTAGGAGCAGGCTGGGTAGATAGGTGCAAATCTGAAAGTCTGCTGAAAGTTAAATGGCGCTAAGGGCAGCATGGCAGGCTGAAGATTTGGAATGCCGTTTGCAGTAGTGCAGTGCAAGACATGTTGGCTTAATAATATCAGCAAGGTCTGAAAGGGTTTTGCATGCACTCTAACTTCAAAGAGAGCCTGATTTACAGGGTCCATGTGATGCATTTAAATGTCAAAAATACATAATTTATGAATTCATCTGTTTAGAGATCTATTCTTTTCCAGATTGTGTATACTAAAATGGCGGTATTCCATGTAATACAGCTCAACTTCTAGCGGATTACTCATTTGAAAAGACCCAAGAAAATAAGTGTTTGCTATTCGTTTTGCACACAGAACAGATGTCTACAATGTGCTTTTGCACATCCTAACATGAAAACTTGGATTTGTCATCAATGACGGGATCGTTTCAGTGCTGCTCTCCAAATATGCCTTTGTTACTTACACTTCTGGTTTTTTGTTTCTGGTTTATTTGTTTGTTTGTTTTTTAATAGTGGCCTTGAAACTTTAAAAATCTTTAGCAGATGACATAATCCACTTCGTAATGAAATGACTTTCCTCTCCAACCAGGTGAAGAAATGGGAGCTGCCCTTCCTCACTCCTTCCAGCTATCTCATGCCATCTGCAGCAGTGCAGACCCTGGCACCACTCCATAAGGAGCAGTTCTTCTTGCAAAAGTTCAGATGCAAGAGGACAAACTAAGCATCAGACACCTTACGACCCTTGTCCATCTCCTTGTCACTCATACTTTTAAATCCTAAAAAAATTATACCATGAGAGGAGAAGTTTAGTAGATAAGAAGGGTAGAAACAAAGATAAAATCTGCTGCAAAATAGATGCAGGTTTTATACCATAATATAATAAGAGTACATAGGAAAGAGTTCATCTTTATATAAATAATCAGATCATTAATTTGAAAAGAAATACAGGCCATCCCTCTGTCTATAATGCTCTGGACCTCTTTGGTGCCCAAAGTCACGCTTTGCTTGCATGCAAAGCTCAAGCCACGTTGGGTTGTCATGTCCACTGCAATGGTGGGAGGGAGGAAGCATTTCCCTGCCCTATTGCAGAGGGGTCTCCCCATGCCCTAAAAGACCTTATCAACCAGAGCGGAAAAAAAAAAACAAACATTATTCCCCTTGTCTGTAATACTTAATGCTGGTTAGCTCTGCCATGAATCACAGCATGGCATCAGGAGGCAAAGTTTCTGACGTGGTTTCTCAGCCCATGCACCTAACACTCGTGTTGCATTATTTCTTCCTAGGAAGATTGTCCTGTGTTTTTATTATAGACCATAATAGTTAAGAAAAAAAGTCTGCTTTGATCATTTTTACCCATCTGACACACCCTTTTTAAGCTTCTTACTACCTATCCAAATTCTTCTTGAATCTTAATTACATTCCTGTTGGGAAAGTACACATTCAAATGGTAGTATTCTGATTTTTTTTTTAATATAATTTTGGTGGTTTTGATACTGAACATATGAAAGAGAAGATCCTAAATTTCAGTTTTAGAAGTATCTAACTGAACTGACACAATATACTTTTTTTTTCTTTTCTTTTTTTAAAGGAGCTTTAGCATACATTTATGGTTACCTAAAATGACCATTGTAAATCACAGTCCCCAGCAGGGAACAACAATAATTTCTTTATGCTCTGAAAATGTATCACAATACACAAACACAGCTGAACTGTTAAGAGTTGGTCAACATGATATTGGGCTCAGAGTCAAATTGTCTCTCAAAGCAGACAACTCAGGATCTTTTTATCTTCAGAGATTTTATGTGCACGTAATATTAACAGTTGATCCTATAGCCAACACCCAGCCCCCTGGAAATGGTTTTGTAAACTAAACAATGGGCTTTACCTGGTTAAATGTTACAGGGGAGCCAACAGCAAGGAATGTTTCCCATGGTTTATTCAGATTTCCATGAGAAGCTATTTAAACACCTCCCAAATGCCAGGATCCTACTGACACAACCAGTACTCAGCTGATACTCAGCACTTCAAGGCTCAACAGTACCTTTGTCCTTGCCTGGGCACCTACACTGCCCATTCAGATCAAGGTCTCCATGACTAAACAGACATGAGCTAAGACTGGATTTGAGCTAAATTAACTGAGATGGTACAAGAAATCCCCCGGAAAAACAGATAATTGAACTTAAATCCCCCAAGGATAAATTACAGCCCTAAACATTAAGATAGTTGCTCCTCTTTAACAAAATTAAATTGGACTCACAAATCTATTCTACCTCTGTATAGATTTACACTCATTAGTTTGTGGGTGGTGTTTGGGGTTTGTTTTTTTTTTTAAGTGATTTGCATAATAATAATAAACATTTGTGGGAAGTTGAACCTCCTAGCCAAAGCACTGTCCTCTGCTATAAAGAGCATGTTACTGCCATCTGAGTGTGGGACATATACTGCAAGGTACAGCAGTACATTTCCATTGAAAACCTGGGACCTGGAGGTGTTTGGATTCCCATTCATCCACATTTCAGATATTTCATGCAGTTGTTCCTTACAGGGTTAAATCGGGGCTATTCCACACTAAGAAATAAAGAGGGCACCTCTAATGTTCAGGAACTAGAAATTAGAATTAGGAATTAGAAAAAAGAGCTAGATTAAGCAATGTACAGTGTTTGTATCAAATTTTGCATTATTCAATCAATCTGGCAACTGGAGAGGTGCACTGTAGAGTTTAATGCTAAGGCGGCTGACTGGAAAAAGAAAAAAATTTCACTCCTGTAAGGTTACCTAATATTTTGCCCACTTCCCTTATTCTTCTCTTGGAAATGACAGGAGAATTTATAAAATTTTACCAAACAAATTATCTTCAGATTGTAAAGCAATAGTTACCCTACAAAAAATAAAAATAATAAAAAAAAGGGCCATATTTGTCTGTACAATACAATTTTGTATCTACAGTAAAATTTCATACACATGGATAGATTTCCATACATATAAATGTGCTAAAATTATCCAGAATCAAATTTAATGCCTGCACATTAAAAAAACCAGATCATACAAAGGGGCAATATTACAAGAAAAAAGTTGTACTGGCTTGGACTGAAGGAGCCATCTAGCCCTGTGGCTAGTAGCAGAGGTCAATGAAAAAAACAAAAAGAACAGCCTTATCGTTACACTTGTACACAATAAACTCCCAGCCTCCAGCAATTTCTGGATCAGAGAATTCCTGAACAAGAAGCTGTACTTAATATTAACAGGCAGGTGATATTGATTACAAGACAAAAAAAAAAAGCCTTTTGATTTTTGTTTATGAGGTTTTTAATCCATATGGGTAGTTTACCTCTATTCCAAATACATCGTTTTAAAATATGTGCACAGAAAAAAAAAAAAATCATTAGGATACAATTTAGGCTAAACAACATTTTAAAGTATGAAGCAATAATTCAGGTGAAGCAGAAAGGTTTTCAGCACAGCTGAAAACCAACTGCCCTTTTACTGCAGCAAGGGCTTTCAATGCCCATGGAGTTTAAAACTGGTGGGACTTGGCTTTAGTCCTTCGAAACATCTTCCTCTGCAACTATAGGTATGAGACACTGTCAGTGGCCAAAAAGATCCATGTCAGGGTCCTGTTATAATTTTTTATTATTATAGTTATTGTGCAACTATTTTTAGTTTCAAATCTGTCATAGTCATTCACCTGCCAAGAAGAAAATGGTCTAAATGTAGTACAACCTAGATAGTGCAAAACCAGCCCATTTTTGGAGTTGAGTCCCTAAAATAACCTCTGTCAAATATAAAATGGAATGTATTTTCCATATTCTGAAGATAATAAAAATGGCTGAACCAAATTTGTAGGCCTTTTCCAAAAGTTCATTTTTGTACTAAAATTAAGTATGAGATGCTACATGATACAAGGAAATTTTTTTTTTTTAAACTTACCTAGAGGTGCAAAAGGAGTTTTTAAAACACCAGGACTTCTGCTGACTTTTAAAAAAAGCTATAATGATATTTCCTCTGACAGCAGATGTGGCAGTTTTGATTATTTAGGACTTGAATTGTATCCCAAATGATTATAACGTATAATAAGAATAATTACATTTGGGAATTACAATATAGTCCCCCACCCCACTTAGTTTTATTTGTGATACTAAAAGGAACATGTCCATGTGAGCAGAAATTTTGCAGTTCATTTCTCATAATGAATGCATTGCACCTGAGGGCAAAATGCTCCTGACACAAATTTGGAAACTATAAATTGTCTCCGTGGTTTCCCCAGGAAACCACTCTGAGCCTGATCTCTCTGGGCAAGCATAGCAGAGGAGCATGTGGTGCCAAAGCTTTGTTTCTGGCACGGATAAAAACTTCTCACATAAATTATCATTTAGAAAAGATTACCATTAAATCAAATTTGGAGACTTCTGTGGACTTCCTGGGTTTCTGATAACATCGATAATAATAGCGAAACCACAAAAATAGCTTATTTGATCTTCTGTAGGTCACAGATCTCAGCGCACACTGGTTAAACTGGTGCAGACGGAGCCAGCCAAGGGCGCTGGGGCTGCTGGGCTCACTGGGGCTGCGCGCTGTGGAGCCGCATGGGCCAGAACCTGCCAACGAGATTGTCACCGATATGAATAGGAACCTTTTGCTCAGATCAAGCGACAATGAACACCATGAGGCAATCTTTGCTCTTCCAAAAGCCTCCCTCAGATCGTTCAAACCCATAAGGAGCAGAATAGCTTAATGAAAGCAAAATCTCTTCTTTCAAGGTTGTCAGCACATTCCGGTCCCGCTGTTCGTGCCTGCTGGGCTCTACCATCATGGCTTAAACTCCACAGTCCAGCCCTCTGCTTCCTTCCCTTTGCATAGCTGTGAATTTCTCTTTACCCTTAAATATTTTGGGAAGCAGCACCTCCTCTGTCTTTGAGAGGGATTCATTTCAGAGTGGGGGATGTGGCACAGGGAGAGATTTGCACATGACATCTCCCCCAAGTGCCAAAAACCCGATCTGTGCTGGAACATAACATTTTAATAAACTCTGTAAAATTCCTCTGATTTTCTGATCAGCACTACAGTGACACAGAAGATACACTAACATTTGGACATGGATGTTAGATATCTGCCTTAATTTTATAGTAATAGAAAATGTTTTCCTGATTATTATATCCGTGCTT
The DNA here is from genome assembly GCF_000699245.1 of Pterocles gutturalis. Taxonomy (NCBI): domain Eukaryota; kingdom Metazoa; phylum Chordata; class Aves; order Pterocliformes; family Pteroclidae; genus Pterocles; species Pterocles gutturalis. The sequence goes on along the minus strand of NW_010129671.1, from coordinate 55,693 downwards.
GGTTATTGCTGCCAGAGCAAGTCAGACCATTCCTTTTCCTATCCCATATTGCACTGTCAAACAGAATTCATCAGAATTCATCTTGCAAGCACTTCTTTTCTGCAGGTATCACCACATTTCCAGCATTACACTTGCCATCAGCTTGCTAGCAATACAGAGAAAGACTCTGAGATTGAGAATATACTTTGCATCATTCCCAATTTGCCAGTCAGCACTTTGCAATGCCCAGATACTCTGTATATGCACTGAATGGGTATGTTAAACACAAAGTAATTTTGTTCTGAATTGAATATTATTTGATACTAAGAGTTTTGTGTTAGACAATGCTGCACTTCATACAGCAAGTTTATTAAAATTCCCCGTATCTGGCCAATAGCAGTTTCTTCTACCTTGCACTTTGCAGTTTAGACTCTTGTTCCATCAACTTCCATCCTATATACGCATGCACATGTGAATATATTGGCGTGCACACTAGAACTACAGAATTATGGTTTAGACGTAAACTTGTCAGAAAATTGGTATAATAGAAATAACTTTGTATCAAGTGTCTAAATCAGATTCTGCATATTGCTCCAAGTGGCATTAGAAAGGTGAAAATAACATTTTGGTAGATTCCTGCCTTACTTGGGAGCACAAATATTACATGGCACCTAATTCCTGTAGATGTTTTCTTGAATGTGTACTGAGTATTTTGACATCAGTAAATGACATTTCAGGGGTTTGTAAATGGGTCTTAATTCACTGTATTTGTCCACAGTGTTTTTCCCCTCAAAATGCACTGTCCTTCTGTGCAACAGCTTCTGTCTGGAGTCATTTTAAGGATAACTATGTAATTGATTTTTTTTTTCCTTACTTTCTCTTGCATATAGATCTTGTACCTAACAAATACAGCAGCTGCCTTGGGAGCAGTGCACGGAAATGTACAGGTAACAAGTTTCTATTTGTATTTACTTTCACATGTAACAATCTCAGTTACTTCAAATATTTTGCTCACAGGGCAGTTGTGACAAGCAAATCCCATGCCATTTAATTCCAATTAATAGTAAGACAGAATTTGCTTTTACTTATTATTAAACTAGTTGGACAGCCAGTCAAATACTGCCAAAAACTATTTGCTAAGTAAGTTATCCAGTGAAAAGTTTACTAGTTTGTAATCAATTCGTATATCTATGTTGAACAAATTATGTGCTTATTTAGAAGAAAAAAAAAGAAGGATGGGGATGACAAAGAGAGACTGGGAATTAGATTTCATTTCATATTTTGTGGCAAATTTACCAACAATTAAATATCACCTCTAATTTAGCATAACTCGTATTTGTCCCAAGATAATGCCAATATAAATTCGGAAAGATACCCATCTGAGCCATGGCTAACAGGAACAGGAAAATTTTCTTCTCTAATCTTGTTCTCTGACTCTTCTGACAGCCAATACAGCTCCCTTTTTTGCTGATAAAAGTGCTGTCTTGTTCAAGACTAAATTTTATCTAGTTCTCTCTCACTTGGCCCAATTCTTCTACCTAAAGGAGCAGCTTTCCATCACTGTTGACTTTTCTGGTCATACGTGTATATATATTTGATTTTGTGATTCCTTACTAACACAAATTATCTTTTCTGTTGATTTTTGTACTTGAGCAAGACTTCAGTAATTCACTGAAATCACATTCAAACACGTAGCTATGGCAAACATTCATAAAAATCAGGGAAAACAAGCTAGCCAATCCTCTTGACGTATTATAACCTTCCTGTCTCTGAAAGCAAACCATCCACATTTCAGGACTTTAGCTGTCATCCCTAACTGAGGGCACAGGCTCGAGTTTATTCACTTGTCTATCAGTCATGATTTCCACAGACATTCTTGGACCTTGCAATTTGTGTTCTTTGGAATACTAATCACCGAACAGAAACCTTCCTTAAAAAAAGACTGTTTCTGTAGAAGACAAGAAAGTCAGGGCAAAGGTATCATAAAAACCATTCAACAAGCTATATGTATACCTAGTTTAGAAGACATTTGTTAATAAAAACCCTTCCAATTTAATTTCCTGTAGACTCTTCATGTAACAGCTTCTAAATCTGGTTAATTGCTGGAGTTGGCAGTCCTGATGTGGACTATAAAGTCACTTGGTTGATTTACTTTCTAGAAAACAATTATTTTAACCTCTTACCCTTGCATCTCCCAGATCTGGCTAAATTGAATGTCAAAAGTGAGAGACAAGACTTTTTCATATTGTCATATGCCAAGAAGTTTTGCCATGACATACAAAGCTCTTCTGAGTCACAATTCTGTGTCAATATTCTTACCTCAGATCCACTCTGACTGTGATTACATTATTAATTGCAATCGTAGTGGATGGTAAACTACAGCAGTATCATGCTAAAGAAATCCTTAAAACTAGGTTTAAAAAAATTCATTTTTTAAATTGTAATGGGATTTACCAGGAATTCAGAAACTCTTTACCTATTTTATTTCAAATCTGATCGGAATAAGACTTAATCCTTCAAAACTAATGCCAAAGCTAGTGTCTGCTATAGCTTTGAATATGTTTTAGAAAGGAGCAAAATCAGAACTATAATGAAATTTCAAATGTAACAGCTATGGAATTACTCCTTACACTTCACAGTACTTGTCAAGCTTGAGCAAAGGCAATGTATGCATCTCCACAACAGTAATTTACTGCCTTAGAATCAACAGCCTTACAATAAGCATTTCGTAGCATTTCCTTGTGCATATTAATGATTTATACAAAATCACTCTTCTTCATTATGCTGGTTCAATTTTTGCTGCTTTGGAAGTTGTCTCTAGAGACCCTTCAAGGAAGAGCTGTGGGGAGGAGGAAAGTGCTTGTCCCTTTCATTAGCAGTCTACATTTAACCTAATTCCCTTGACTCATCTGCTTGCTTCTCTTTTAGGCAACCAGTCCTTTACTGTCAATGCCAACACACTGCTGGTCAATGGCAAATACTCCAAGATTCACTACAGAGATCCAGCTGATTAACTTGGAAGACTTTGCAAGGAAGAAAAATGGCCTTTTTTCCCTTTCATATTCATCACCGTAACCAGAAATACTATATTTCAGAATCTGAAATCTATATTTATACGAATTTCAAAGTATAAGGCTTTCCATGTGATTTCCTAAAAGGATAAAAATACACATGAGTATTTCTGTCCATAGCATGGCAATCGTTTAAATCCTATCTCTCCCATCCCAGTTTGAAAAGACTTCACAAATGAATGACGAGCAGATGGCATATCATTTTCTCAACTGGAGATTCTTGGATTTGATTTGTCACTCATTGAATACTGGCAAAAAAGCACTTTTGTGCCCCAGTGAATAGCCTGCATAGTTTGTATATTCTCTGATAATATTTGTTTAACAGCTACTGGTAAACATAATAAAGGCTTATATCAAGTAGATTTTTTTGTTGTTGTTGTAAATATCACTGCAGTCATCAAAGACTTAACTTCTTTGATTTTGCGGTCTCTGAGCTGTATTTTGGTGCATAGCTCCAGCCTGCCTACGATGTTGCTGTTTGCCACATCCAGGTATCTCCCTCTCCTAGCTGCCCCCACCCACACAGCTGCCTTATACACACCTATAGTTAATGTCTGCTGAGCACAACAACCCAACTTTTCTCACTTTTGGCACCATTTAGTGAAAGCTTGGCTGAGCACCTATGCTATTTCCATGGTAGCTGTTGTATGCATTGTGCCCATGGGTAATGCAGAGCGGGCATTAGTGGGATGGTTTGGAGACAAACCTGCAACCCACAGAGATGATGGTCCAGCAGACGGTGCCTGCTCTGTGTAAGTTCTCAGATACTACCCAAGAGAATAATACAGATATCTCCAGTTTGATATCACTGTTTCTCATTTCAAACACCTTTCTTAATTCCATTTTTCCTTTTTATTATGCACTACCTGTTGCCACATTATCAACAGACTGTGTTTGACAAATCCCATTTTCCTGAGTTATGCAAGTAACTACCAGAGATGCTGCTGTGATCCTGCATGATGTATGGGTCAGTGCCTCCCATTCGCAACACAGGCCTGCACATCTATCAACAGCTTAAATGATCTGTTAGTAAAATAACTAATGCACAGCCAGATTTATCTGAAACATTTTGTATATCATAAGATAAGAAATCTAGAAACCATTATTCCTACTCGAGACACCAGAAACGCTAACTCACAGCCTGCACAGGGTGGAACTATTGGCCATCACCATTACATATATTACACCATCCCAAGCCTCCTAGGACGTAAAAAACTAACACGCTTTTGTAAGTAACTTCCCAAGTAGCACAGTTTTGGGTTTTGAGGTTGTTGGTGATGAGAATTATCCTTTTTTCCAGATTGTTCTGCTACTTCCAACATAGCAAACACATCAGTGGGTTCATTGTCAGAAGTGCTCCACTCTAAGCAAAAACTTTGCAAATCCTTGACATAGTATTAATCACTTATCCAAGCTTTTCTGCTATCGGAGCAGATGTCTAAAGCACAAAATCCATGTAGGGAGCCCTTAGAAGTTTGTATTGTTTCTGCCGCCTAAGGGGTAGATATTTAAATTTTCTTAATATTGAGCCAACTCAGTTCTTATCACAGTAACACAAAGCTGCTGCACGTTTCAATAGACAAATTATCTGAATCTGATTAATCCCATAAAATGACAAATCTTTTTATTTTTTTCAAGTCTATACTTAATAGATAGCCAAACGGCTACAAACCACATTAGGTTGAGTGAATCAGATACCATCTGTGATAGAAGGCACGTTGAGTAATACAGTCTAGATGCAAAGCATATTGAACAGAACAAAACATACCATACAACAGATTTATAGCCTATAATCCACACAGAAAGTCTGCTAAAATAGATCAGCTCTGTCACATAACACTGCTTTCATCTAGTGTCCAGGAGCACTGCAGCACTTGGACTCATTTAGCAGATCAGTTATATGCTATTCCTGATTTCATGCAGTGATGATTAAGGATGAAAAATATCAGAGACAGTTGGCAACTGCAATAAATCAAAAAAGCTTTGCTCAATTTTTCTTTATGCATTTGCACCAGAATTTTAAAGCCAATATGACTGAATTAGTTATGTTAAATAATTGTCTTCTGGGGAAAAAATAGTCCTCTACGATAACTTTGGGTCTTCAGATTTCATAAGCATTCTAAGACAGGAATGTAAATTAAGCTTTAATAGGCTGTTATGAGCCCACTGTCAGAAGGTGTTGCATACACACTAAAATCAGTTTCTATGGAGACTTTTTTATTTTGTTGAGAATAGTCCAAAGCTGTAAGAAGAGTAAAGGTGAGATGAACTGCATTAATAAAAAAAGATTTGGCACAATTACCTAAGCCATTTCAGGTATTTTTTTTACGTATGCTGTTCCAGCCTGTGCACCATAGACTCTCATCAGATCTAGTAAACATCTGCTGGTTCAAGGATTATGGACTGTATTTTCTAAATTCATAGTGCTCAGATACCAGTTTGAGTTACCAAGACCTGACTTTGAGCTTAAATCAAAGCTTCAAGTGTCCCCAGAAAATGAATACACAAATGAACGCTCCCAGTACTCTTATATGTCTCATCACGACAACCAGCTCCGGCTAAACCGTGTACCAGGGAGATGGTGAACAGTGAGGCAATATTGACCCCATTTTCTTCTCTTTGACTGCCATGTGTCATAAAGCAGCAGAAAAAAAAAAAAAAAAAAAAAAAAAAAGGTTATTTTGGTATAATGGTTATTCTGAAGATGTGGAGCTGTATCTGTTGACTAGCTGCCCTCTGGTGTGAGCAAAGGAGCCGAGACGTGGGTATATAGGATACAGGCCATAGAGCTGTCAGCAATGCCATTGCAGTACCTCAAATTCACTCCACAGCGCACACTAAAAAGATCCTCCCTGGTTCAGATAACTTGTATCGTGCCAGTCCCAATAATAGCAGGGAATCAAATATACATCACAGCATTTGTCCATTGCATCAGAAGTTTCTAGTGGAAAACAAAGTGCAATATTTACAATAGCTTTCAAATTTGAATCTTTGGAAACCTACCTTCTTACTGTTTAACCTGAACAATTCAGGGCATAAAAAAATCAGAAGCCTCTAAGGTCTCATGCCTGTGTAGTTTCATTTATTTAAAAATTAATCACAGACTGAAGGAAGGAACAGCCAGTCCCACAAGAACTGACTTAAACTCTGCTGCCTTAAATTTATTTTGTTGCAGTCTTCCCTTTTAATAAAGTACTCAGTGATTTAAGTGTGACTGATGGCAGTAAGAGAGATTTATTATTATTTCATTGTTATCAAATTAAAAGGCATTTTGGGACAAAAAAGGTCTTTCTTATATATCTGTCATACTCCAGCTTTCATTTTTATGTGTTTATTTAGAAAAGAAACACACTCAAAGGAAACATAATAGTATAAACTCTGTAACTGAAGTATCTTAATTTATTTAGTAAATATTCTTCCAAAACCATTAATAAGAAACCCCGTAAACAATAGAGCTGTGCTAGTGTATCTTGAGATCTGCTTGCTTGCACGCACGCTTTATTCTTGTCCCAACTCTGGACTCTGCAGTTTTTTCAGTTGGTGAATTCACTAAATGAAAAAACATCTTTCAGCTGCTTTTGTGCATGGAGACACCGATTCTGATGGAAACCTTTCAGACATCTCTTCCTTCAAGACAAAGCCATGCACCATGGAGAGATGCTGTTCCTCTGTTTGGGCTGAGTCTGCATCATGTATGCACATGGGACTCAGGGGAGAATCACTGCACAAAAATATTTAAACAGATCTCATATGTTTCACAGGAAATACTTTTTAAAAAATAAATTATTTTTTTAAAAAATGCCATAGGGAACATGGCCAGCAAGTAATCCTGAAATTATATCAACTTCACCAAGGAGAAAAAAAACCTAAGGATTTCAAACACACATATCCTCTCTCTCTGATCCTGAAGTTACAGAAACATATTGAAATCTTTGCTGCTTTAGAAAACTTTCTCCTTTTCATGACTGTGAGGCAAAGATGGGAAAGCATGTACTGAGAATAATAGCAGTAGAGCCACCTTCTCGATTCTTAAAAAACATGAAAGGACTCAGAATAATAGAAACACCATCGAGTTAGTGCGGCTGACCAACCACGGTTTCAGCTTGGAGGATATTGATGTACAAGTGTAAGCAAAATTCAGACTTTTCAGCTTTTCTGAGGGAGATTCTGGAACAACAGATGAACCATACTGATATCCCGAGGAAGAGTAAGAGAGAAGGTCATGACAAAGCCTGGGTCTTGATGTAGCTACAGAAGTGATTTACCCAGTTCCAGGCAGCAAAGAATCTGCCTCATTATTGGAAAATACTTGTGATTCTAACAAGTGACAATTCATTCAATTAATTTCATAATACATTTTTTTTTTTAAATACAAAATATCACAGTGCTTGGGAAACAAAAGAGTGCTCGTGTTCACACCATGGAATGCCAGCATGCCAAGGTTGT
>NW_010129671.1:0-48166 GCF_000699245.1 Pterocles gutturalis | reverse complement strand
GCGCGCCTGTCTCTTGTTGTTGACCAGCCGTTATCACTTCACACCCAATTCCCAAAAGCCAGTCTGCCTTTCCTACACCAGATCAAAAATCCCTACATGGAGTCTGACAATGCTTTCGCAGCACTTTCCTGTGTCAATTTCCAATGTGATTTCATAAAAAATTATTTTAAAATTATTTAAAAATTATTAAAAATTATTAGCTATTATTAAAATTATTTAAAGATTATAAAAAGCAAATAATGAAAGTCTTTCTGCAGTTACTTAAAGTTACTGCAGTTACTGCAGTAACTTTAAGGGAGTTCCTACCTCTGCTGGAGGTGATGCTGGCCCAACACCTGGAGACTGGAGGTGACTTTGGGGCTTGGCAGGTGGGTGCATGCTGCCAATCTTTCACTTGCTCATTAGTGACTGGACCATAGTTCATCACAGTGATGAGAATTCATCCCCACTAGCTTCTTCTATGCTTTCTTTTATATACACGTAGTCACAGATGATAGGGTAGGTTTACCCAGGTCTCTGATGGACATGTAGTAGAAACACACAAAGCAGGAGGTTAATTATATATGATTTAGACTATAACAATGGTGTAATTAAATATTGGAATGAATAGATCCAACTTAATTGCACTTAAAACCAGGAGAGCTGCATTATGGAAGAATTTTCTAAAACATTTCTTCCAAAGGTGCCTATTATGTGAAATTTCATGGGATTATTGTTCTGTATCAAGTCAAGACGTTGGATCAGGAGGAGTAAATAGACCACCTGCCCTCTTTTTGGTACCCTTCCCAGCAACACTTCTGCCATGTTACAAGCAAGCGGGATGAGAGTATTCAGTTGTATGATATCAACCAGAGTTCAAAGCACATACAATCTTATGCCAGGCAAAATGGGCTGAAGAGTCCTGTTTGGAAAGAAGAGACAGTAAGTATAGAAAACCGTAAGAACATCCAGAAAACATTCCTGGATGCTTTGACACATTATATCTGTGGTATTTGTCAAGTGTCTCCCTCTTTATTTCATTATTCTTAGAGGACTGATTGCTTAGCCCGGAGTACCGTGCTCTGCTTGCAGCCAAGCCGAAAGGAGACCATCATGTCCTAGCAAGGGAGACCTGTATGTAACATATACTGGAAGTATTTAAAGGTCTGAATATTAATTTCTACTTGTACCTTTTGAAAGCATCCCAGTAGTTGCAAGAATAGTACTGTGGCACCACAAAATGCACACGCATTTGTGAGAAAGGAATTGAAGTACAAAGCAGCAAGTCAAGCAGAGCAGTAATCTAGGCTGGCACAAAGAAGAACGAAGAAGAACACATCCCTTCCCTGTCTCCTATAGCTTGTAGTCTCATTTTGACTAATCTCAGCTAATGTTAGAATGAATTTGAAACAGTTTTCCATTCCAGCAATATTTGTCAGACATGCCACGTACAGATGAGCCAAAGGGGACTTGAAGTTTGGCACGCCACAAGCAGAGGTCAAGAGCCCCAAAATGGGCACTAGCAGGGAGCCAGTTTGCAAACAAGTGATTTCACCATCTAAGAGGCAATTCCAACATACAACATATATGTCATGAGCTTTCACTCTGGACTGAAAGGAATTTCTAGAGACAATTACTAAAAGAACAATTTGAAGAAAATGTTTCGATGTGTGAGCACCATGCAGTTTGGAGAAGTTATTTATGCAAGCCAGGATATAAGACTAACATGTTATTATTATTAAGCAAAAAGTTGCTTTCAGAATACATGTATTAAATTCTCTTGAAATATAAGAACAGTATGTACGTATTAGATGGTACTATGTAACCCATTTATAAATCAGAAGCAAGGAATGAATGGGGAATTATATCTTGTTCTAACAAATTGTGATTAATCCCCAAATGTGCAGATGTAACCTGTTTCAAGTCAGAAACCTGGAATGAATTAGGGTAGTTGTAACCTTGAGAAGACAGTATTTCTCTTTGTCTTTCCACACTGTGAAGAAATTAATCAGGCACTGATAAAAGCAATCTTGAAAACTAAATAAATTCATGTTGCATCTGCTTCAACAGCAAAATGAATGTTACTACTTTTTAAAATGTCTTTTTTTAAAAAAAGCGTTCAATTATATACTACAAAGAATTCTAAGACATAGCTTAAGGTGACCTTAACCTTCCTGATCTATTGAACTGGAAAAGAATACAGTAAAAAATATAATAATTTAAGTAATGCGCAATTACATTAACTAAAGGTGTGAATAACTGAAAACCTCAAGAGGCAAGTGGCGCATATACACCACGGCAAAATATTTCCAAACAGACACTTCAATGCCTGCAATAAGTAGTAATCCACAGCTTTTGCTGCTGACATTTCTTACCATGACCAATGAGTGATTTTTGGATTGGGTTATTTGTAGCTGCTGAATCCAAGGTGCAATTAGCTTACACTGGTCTTAAAGTGAGTAATTGTTTTAACTTCATTTCACTTCATCAGAATGCATGGAACATAATTTTAAGCAGCATTATTTATTCTCCTGTATGAAATGTCTTCCATTTGTCTCAACTTTCTTTTTCTTTCTTGATGGCACACCAAAAGCCATTTGATTTGACCGTTGTTATGGACTGTGGGTACACCTGAGATCCAGTGAGCTTTGAGTCCTAATACAATATTACACTTCTAAGTTGAAATACTACTTTATAAAGCAAAATATAAAACCTACGAGTATTGATTAGGTATATTTAAGGTGACTGTAAGTCAAATTTGTGTCTGAAATGAGGAAAAATTTGCCCTGACTGCTTTTGTTTGTTTAATTTTGGGTTATTTTTGGATGTATTTCCTAGTTATTTCTTCTTAAGAAGACTGAGGTTTTAAATAGAATCATAGTTAAAATACAACAACTAGTGTGAGTGACTCTTCAGATACTTCCATCTTTAGAGAAAAGTCCTAAGGGAGAAGGAAGAAACTGCTGGGATTTTGAATTTCAGTCCTATCTACAATACCCTCTTTTATTTGCTTGTTGAGCAAGATCATCTTTTTCTTCCATCGTTCAGCGAGCACCCTGCCCAGCAGGAGCCACATCCATGATTAAAGTTTCTAGGCAGTGATACAACAAGAGCAAACACATTAGTCTAAAGATTTCATCTCTGCAGCAACACAGAAAAGAGCAGTATGCCTGCATTTATTTTTTTTCCTCATCCCACCATCTTTTTATTCTACACTCAACAAGACATTTTGTCACTTCATTTCTGCCAATTTCTTGGGACACAACAACTGTCACATAGTAAATTATGGAAAACCTAAGCACAAATATTAATCTATAGCAGCAGACCATTAAAATTTCTCAAGCTCTCAGCATCTGATTTTTTTCTGAGAAAAAGGTTCATTCTGAACTTAAAAGTACATCCCAGTTCTAGACATATGATTTTTTAGAAAAAAAACCAAACTGAACACCATTTCATATGTATGAATCTATACACAAGAATGCCTAAAACTGACCAATTTTATAAAATACCACCTTTGTTTGCATCTCTTTAACACACATGCACATATGTAGTAAAAAAACCTCCTCAACAGTAAATTGCTCAAAAAGCCTTTAGCTAATAGTTACTTCTGATGATTTGATTTTTAATTATAGGTTTTTATAGATCAGAGAAATGTTCTCCAAATGGTGTAAGGAATAAGCAGGGCTGTATTCACCGTGGGCATGGAAGCAGAGACAAGCAACGGTACAGAAATAGCACCTTGTACTAGTGGAGAAGCTCTTGCCCTCTGATTTCTCCAGGAAATCGACTTTCCAAATAAATGTCCCCAGAACATTAATGTCTGCCAAGACATCATCTTCATTACATACACTACTCTTATTCTGCATATGGAAAGTCAGTGCATTTAATTAAAAATATTTAGGCTAACAGACTCTTGCTCATGTAAATATTTGAAAAAAAATAAATATTTAGTTAAATATTCAGTTAAAGTGGAACCTGTCTTAGTCCCTTCAAGGCTTATGTGGCCCACTGCATGACAAAATGTATTTTATAACAACAGATTGATGGACACTATAATTTCCCTATGCTTTCCCAGAACTAAGGACACCATAATGAATTTATCCATGGGTATGACACAAGGATTGTTCTATCAGAACAAAATAACAGACTCCGTCAGACCTTTTCATCGAAATAAGGGGATTCTTCAGGGAAGCAGTAAGAAGAAGATGAATACTTTTTAAAGCCTGCATCTCACCTTTTCACTGCTTTTTTTAAAGCATACACACTCTAGACCTTCCTTTCTATCTTGAAACCTAATGGCGAGCCTGTGCACAGAGGACACAGCAAATAGCACAGCACAACCACGCTCATCTCACTGCAGAATCTGTTTATTTGTGCTATGGGCAGGGATTTTTTCCCTTTCATATATCATTCACTACTAGCCAGACTGATTTCACAATGTCAACTCAACAAACAGCCTTAGCATGAAGAAAAGAGAAAAGAAAGGAAGAAAAAAACCCAAATCTATCTTTTGTTGTTGTTTTGAATATTAGCCACACAGGGCCCTAGACTTCACTTTCTCTGCCCTACTTCAGAGGCTCCATGGATGGCAAAGGTTGCATGAACAACACAGAAAAATAAATAACATTTTCTGCCATTTTCTTGGTTTTGAAAGTTCTTCTATTGTCTATGAACACAAAAGACATGTCATCTCTCTGATGCACCAAGAAAGGCCTCGATTATAACATTCCGTTGCCTGAATTTCTGTTACAATTAAGATGCTGTTTGGGTGAAATTTTCAAGGGCATAAAAGCAGTCAAGGCATCCAAGTCTTCCTGGAAATTAACAGAAAGAGGGAGCTTCACATACATTCGTAGCTTTGTTACAGCTTTTCCCATCTGACTTCTATTTCTGTAGTAAAGCAAGAAAAATAAGCCATATCATAAGGGCTGGCTAACAGCGTTACTTACAGAGAGGCCCAAGTATCTTTCAATGTTATAGGGATTGTTCACCATCTTTCTCGTGATTTTGGTGTTGCAAATTGGAAGGGAAAATTTGCTACTGCATTTACTAACCAGATTAAGTTTAAATGAACACGTAAGTGGAGGTAAACCAAACTTCATCAATTAGCAGGAAGTGCAAATATACATGCAAATCACAACTGAGACTCAATAAGTTAAGAGAATAGCAACTATGATTGCTTTGAAGGTCCATATGTAATCAGCTCATGAAATTGAAGAACTGGTTGTGAGTAGTCCTGCACTATACAACTAGAGAAAGCAGCTATGTTGTTTTAACCTGAAGCATCCCAAGTCAGATCTCCATTCCTGAGAGTGGCTTTTTATTTGACACTCCAATTAAGAGATCTTGCTCTTTGGCTAAAGTGAAAAAGACTTGTTTTAAGATAATACAGAGACTAACTTGGTTTCTATAGCCATAATGACATAATAATTAACAACACTCTTAATTCTGCCATACAAATGTATCATTTGATAATTTCAATTAATTTAAATGAGAGGTGAACAATGCTTAAAGTCCACTATAAGACTCTTAATTAAAAGTAAAATTCAATGTTATGAAGATTTAATCTTTCATTAAAAACAAATTGTTAATGACGCTTTTCCCCAAAATGATAAAAATGCACAAATCCCTCCATCTCAATAGGAATGAAAGAGAAAGAAAAGTGAAAAATTCCTCATGTACCTGCTGGTGATTTTTGCCTCATTTATCTGAAGTCACTGCAACTGCGTGGCTCAGCCTCCTAGGCAGAGTGCTTTGTTCTATGACGAGTATTGCAGATAACAGCAGCCCAAGCACGTAACTACGGTTTTAACCACTTGGTCCTGTGGATACGTTGCTGAAAGGAACCATCACAGGTGTTTCTTAGAGATACTGCTGGTGAACCAAGACAGGAAAGAGGTCATGCCTTTTCCACCTTTATCTGACTTTTTTTTTTTTTTTTTTTTTTTTTCAGCAAGTGACTTTCACCAGTTCAGCCTCAAACACCTATTTTCATAATTTCCGGTCTGCTTACGTGGTCCCCACATGCTGAAAGCAAGTTGACGTCTTTCAATTTCGCTGCAGCAGGCAGATGTCAGGCCTCAGGTCACCAGTCATCCCGCTCAGAATGATGGGCGTCTGGATAAATCTGCTGATGCATACACTTGACATCTGTTCTCTAATAGATACTGAAATAGGATTTGTGTGGGCCCACTGCGAAGGAGCTGCTACCAGCCTTCAATCTGGGATAACAGCTCTGGGGCCACCTTCATGAGCAACATTTGGTATAGGGCTCTGCCCTTTCTTAAAAAAAAAAAAAGAGTTCTCAACTTAGTCAGCAACATACATTCACTCCTACAGATTTGCAACAGCCCTGAAATAAGTTTATGGGGCTCATGAAAGTTGACAACCTTACTCTGAGCAAAAAAACAACCAAGAACATTATCATGGAACCTTAATTTCATAACGTACTCTGTTGGTTTTGCCCTAGAAAGAAAGAGATGCTTTTATTTTGTATTGGTTCAGCCTCCATCTAACATCAGACAATTCCTGCTTATGTCAGTCAGAATTCCCCCTGGGTAGCTGTAGACACTGCCGAGGAACTCCGAGGCCCCAGGTCAGAGAAGGTGAAGAGCAGCCCAGGTTTTGGTGATGTTTGGTGATGCAGCCCATCTCACTTCCCCCACTCACACTCAAACTGTGCTTTAAAAGAAGAAAACATCCTTTCAATAATTACTCTGACCACTTTACTATCCTTCATCCATCAATCCCTCCTTAGCAAACCAGCAAAGGATAGAACAAAAAAAAAACCCAAAACAAAACAGGGAACAACATGCTGTTTGCCCAACTGCGTAGGTCACTGCAACCATCCTCTCCTGCAGTCTCCTTCTGCCTCTGCTTGAGTGAAAAGGAGTTAACCAACATCTGTTCATAGGTAAGTCTATTCTGATACTTTGAACAATGTGGTCTAGTGGAAGGTGTTCCCGCCCCTGTCAGGGGGTGGAACTAGATGATCTTCAAGGTCCCTTCCAACCCAAACCATTCCATGATTCTATGATGACTCTCCAGTAACACCTAAACCAGCTGCATATTAATTAATAACTAGCTCTATGATACAAGAAAAGTGCAGCAGCTTTCACTCCTAAAACTGGTGGCCCTGGCTTAACTCGATGACTAGTTACTCATTTTGGGCTACAAGGATAGTGTTAACTTAGATCCACCAGTCCTCCCCTGTCCCCTTGGGGGATTTACAACATGTATGTATGGGGAGATATAGACAAAAACATGGATGCTGGATAATGTTATGGGGCACTTTTTTGCCAACAGGTCTTTTTGGGAGCCTGGTTGAAGGGGCCAAACACTAGTGATCAAAAGCTGGATATTTTTGAATCATCTATGAAAGCTATGGTTTTGGAGCACTACTAGTGGTGTGCAGTATTGTAACTACAAATGCACTGCTTCATCCTGTTATCAGGGAACATTGGCCAGCAGTGTCATGAGGTCTCAAAGAGGGAGAAACTTGGAGGGAGGACAGTGAGCTGGAAGGGTTGTTGGCTTTGTTCCCACTTAACTGATCTTTTGGAAGAAAATAAATCTCAGTGTGGGGCGACATTTTACATGAGGAAAATACAGGGAAGAACACTGCAGAAATGGAGATTATTTTTCTTGTTCATATTGAAGAAGTGCTTAAAAATGAACTCATTAGAGGCCTCCACATTGTACATACACTGATCAAAGTTCTCTTGTATATTGAGCTGATCTGTCAAGCAGAAGGTCCAGAGTTAATCTGTCTTGCAAAGGGCCAGATTTTCAACGCACTGAGACAACCATTACAGGGTAAAGCTCCACAGAGACGTCAAACATCAAATCCCTTTGAAAACAGTTAAAAGCCAAGTCTCTTTACCTTGCTGAGTGCTACATGTCAGCTTTGCTAATCCCTTTCAAAAGTTAAATCTTTAGAAGCCAAATTATAAATTAGTATTATACAGTAATTTATTGTCCTATCATCAAAAAGTAATACCAGAAAAAAAATCAATTTCAGAAGGGCTCTTGTCTGTGTCCGACTTGCCAATTTTGCAAAACTGTAGTTTCCCTTGTGGGAAATCCGTTATTTTGTGAAAATACTACTGTATGGATTGGCTGCTTTTCCATGAGTTATATCCAGATTTCTGTATAACATACTGTCATTCTGTAGAAGCAACAGGCTCTGGTGGTGGATCAAATCTATGATATAACCCCTTCCTCTCCGGTCCCTTAACACTGCTCATCCCAGTGCATTACTAAGTGTACTGAAGGTTAATAATTTAAAATAATGGATGTATTACAATACAGTTACTCCTGCAGAGAAAATGTTTTTGTCTAAAACCAAAGATTTAAAAAAATCTGAATATGTAAATGGATAATCTAAACTAACTCACAAAACTCACTACATTACCTGTAAATACTATGATCCATATAAATTTTTAAGGCCACTATAGTTCCTTGCTAAGCATTTCTCTTTATTTCAGATTTGCTTTCCTCTGCAAAAGAGGAATATGAATTTCAGTTGGAGAAAATACATGTCCTGGGGGTATTCTATAATGAATGACTTGGCTTTCTCTCTGGAAGTGCTTGTACTGTTTTGAGAAATGGATATATAGTGGGGTGGTTACCAGCAGCTCCTTTTGTTGTAATTTCTGAAATGGAGCTTCTCATGTTTCAGAGAATAATTGATTTTTTAAAATAGCGTTCCTGTAGCTATACAACTCATTTTATTCTGGCACTTTTTCACTCTTCCCCCCCCCGCCCCCCCCAGATACTTAATTACCTTCTGCAAAAGTACACACAATCAAATTACACAGCTGCCGGAGAGGGAGTTTCCTGGTATCTGTGAGCATTCACAAAAGAAAAGAATGCTTTTACAATTTTGTTGTTAAAATCTTGTTAAAATTTTGACACTCCAGTTACCTTTTTTCTCCATTGTCATATTATTAAAATTGTACTTTCAATAGAAGTGCTAAAACAATGTTATTAAAATCATGCTTACAATAGAAGTGCTAAAACAATGTAAAATCTTTGCTTTATTTTAACTGCAAAAAATTAGGCTCAGGACTTAAACTTTGTCTGCATTAACATCTCTTAGTGATTAGGCACTTCACATGACCAGTGCTATGAGGTATATAATACTCCTCTAAAGCCCTGTGGAGCACAGGAGGCAACTAGATTCAACCTCCAGAGATCAAAAATGTAATTTTATGTCTTTACTTCAAATCTTCACACCGATGTTGATGTATATTGTTGTAGACACTTACCAGTGCAATAGGCTACATCCTGGAGCCTTTAGATCTCATCTATACATACACATATACATACATACAAATCAATGAAAATAATGTATTCAGAGCATACAGCTTCTCCCACACTTCTTCCTTTAAGTAAGCAGAGGCAACAGGAACCAAATATTCACAGCCATTTCAAAGAAATACAGTCCCTCTTTTTCCAGATACTTTAAGAAGGACACAAGAGTGGTTATACAAACCTCCCCATACCTACCTCGTCTCTACTGATTCTTCTCCCTCCCCATCAGCCTCTTCATGGAGACTTTCTACCAGCACCTCCTGCTGGGACATTACCACTTATTTTTAACAAAAGCAAGTAGCTGCAACCTTAAAGTGGATAGTCTACACATGGCTGCTGCCTGATCTTCTGTTTTAGCTTGCTGGGCTTTTTATCTTCTAGGCAGGGGAATTAGGATACAAAGAGCATTTGAAACATATGAAAATAGTGCCTTGCACTTGCTTTTCTCTTTGCCGAGAGAGGTTTTGAGGAAAGATGATGGAGGGGATAAGTTTAATTTGGAAACTGTATAAGGACAACATAGGCAGCACTTGAAGAGTAGTAGCATGTAGGATGGTTTAGCTATTGGTTCTAGGTTGTGGGCAAAGAAGAGTAACACTGAAAAACCCATTTATTCTGACATAGTGCAAGGGAAAATAATTTGCCAACCTAGATGGATTAAAAATTACATGAAGCTATCACACATTTGTCACAGTTTTCTCCACCCATCTCATTCATCATTTACTGGTCAAAAATTAAGGAGAAAACTTTTTTGAGTTCACAAGAAGTCAGTGTTGTGTAGACACCAGGTATATCAAGAAGCAACGCATCATTCGACAAAGGGAAATTAATATTGGACTAGTGTGCTACAGTCTACCTTCTAATACTAAAGCAATTATCAGAAAATAGTTTTGAAGGGGTTTTGGGGGGGGGAGGTGGTTTGTTAGTTTTAAAATTTTACACCTTCTTAAGTACATTATTCAGAAGAACAGTAATATGCCATGAATGTTTAAGGATTTTTCTGCTTTAATTCTGCAACAGAAAACAAAACTGTGAATTTACATATTGTTATCAAAAACCAGCAGCTGTATAGCAAGTGGCCAGAGAGCATCAGCCCTGCCCTGAAAAGTTTAAGCTGTGCTCAGCTCACTCACATGTCAAAGAATAAAAATAATGGACCAAAACAGTACATTTGTCAGGAGCCTGAAAGAAGTGAGTTATAACACATGCAGAGAAAGGGCTTATAAAACTAAAAAAAATATTTCAGAAGGCATCATAAAGACAATCAAAGGTATGCAACAACTTCTGCATCAGGAACATCAAGGTAAATTGGTATTCTTAAGTATCTATGAAATCACGCACAGGGAAGACAAATAGAGGTACAGTCATTCACTGTTTCTTTCACGAGACAAACTAGGAACATCAAATGAAGCTAGGCTGGAAAAAAAAAACAAACTACAAAAGGAGATGGGTCTACACACCCAATGTAGTTAAGCTGCAGAAGTCCTTGTCACCAAATGCTGCAGAGCTTATAAGTTTATATGGGTTCAGTAGGCACCTTGGGAAAGTTCAAAGAAAACATCTGTGAGGGATTATCATATTCCAAGTTAGAGTCAGTGCTTCTGGTCACAGAAGTGTCTTGGCTGCAAATCTGTAGAGTCCAGAAGAACAGTATGGGTCTTGCACCCTTCCCTACCCAGCCCTTTCCAGAAGGAGTTGGGAAGAGGGTTCTGGGCTGGATGCTTGCCTTTGGAGTATGGTAAGTCTCATGATCTAAATATTAATTAATAATATTGATGCTTGAGTTGCTTTATTAAGGTCAATGAAATATTCTTCTAAGTGAAGATCACTTTTACAGGCCCTAAATCCTTGCACTGATCAATCAGTTTGATTGATCCACTTGGGCATTAACAAATAGGGGAAGATCACGGACTTTGGGAAACGCACTGGGTAGGATGGCTGCTGAAGAGCATTGTACAGGGTGCTGGCCAAGTACGGAGTCAAGATGTACTGCTGTAGCTCCATACACAACACAAATGTACTAGCACAAAACAACAACAAAAAACATGCTAAAGGAAATTGAGAATGTATATACATATGCATATACATACAGAGAAATTTTTCTCAGTAGTCTACACACATGAATATACATACAGGAAAATCTCTACAGTGGTTGGCCTTTAAAACAAAATGCCAAAGTAGAGCTGTCCCTTGTGAGCCAAATCTCAAACATGAGGATACAGATTTACATACAGTCATGCCACAAACCCTTCAAATGAAAACAAAGTTGATGACTTAAATCCCCCCAGACTACTAGAGGCAGATTTTTGGTAAAATTTTTGACATCAGTTCTATTGTTTTTTTCCTATAATGCACTGACCTAGATCTGTTGGTGTAATTTTTTAGCTTCTAATACTGATAATATTGCTTTTAGACAGTGGTTTCAGGGCCCTTTGGAGATGAGTTCTTCAAAGCTGTAGCTTAATCCATTCTTTATTAGCTTCTGTAAAGTGATTACTTCTTCAGGGCTGGATGGAGGTACTTAAAGGAAATG
This sequence comes from Pterocles gutturalis, assembly GCF_000699245.1. Taxonomy (NCBI): domain Eukaryota; kingdom Metazoa; phylum Chordata; class Aves; order Pterocliformes; family Pteroclidae; genus Pterocles; species Pterocles gutturalis. The sequence goes on along the minus strand of NW_010129671.1, from coordinate 36,339 downwards.
AGCGTTCTGTTACCAAACATCACTGCTCTACTTCCAAAACATTTGCTGGAATTTTAACGCTTTAGGGTTGAATGATGGGGATATAAAACAAGAGAAGACACTAACAGAAAAGTTTCATATGGTAAATGTGTTGACACTATGACATTTTTTTAACAAAATCCCAAAATGTGACAGGTGCTCAGGGACTGATGGCCTGTGACGGGCAATCTTAAGGTCACCAGAGCTAATACTGCTGTTGAGTTGTCACTTTATTTTTTAGTTCAAAATGAAAAATTGCTCTCTGCATGTAGTTTATTAGAATCCTGTTGCAACTAGGGGCTAGGGGAAAGTCATATCACCATTGCAGATTACCTTCGCAATGCTCCTTCCATAGTACATGGGGGGGAGGGGGGGCGGAAAACAAACAAACTAAAAAAACCAGACCTACTGCATCTGTTAGACTGTAATTAGATGAGGACTTTTTCCTCTGCCCATATGAACTCATTCCACTAATTCCATGAAACCTGTGCTGATTAACACCAGGCTAGGATCATTTCAAAGAATACTTATTTGACTAATTGCTACAGAAAATAAGAAGTACCCGTTATCACAGAGATGTACCTGCTTCAAGGGCAAAACATGTCTGCCAACTTGGCCACAGTCTATAATTTCAGATGGCAAATCCAAAATAATGAGGGAAACAAAGAAAAAAAAAAAAAGAAAGAAAAACGGCTAATTAATTTCAGAGCTGTTGAAAAACAGAAATGTTAAAAAAAACCAAACCAGCTCCTGAATATTATTTTGTAAGTGTTTGCACAGCAGTCTAGCTAATGGCTGCTGTACACATTCCTCAATAAATTAATTTAATTTTTTGAAAGAAAAAATACATTGTGAAGTCTCTTTAGGAATAGAAATGGTATCCCCAAAACAGAAGGGTGAAGGCAAATCACGTACAGGGTACATGATACCACTGGTGAGAGGGTTGAGACCTGAGTTATCACAGCGTTAAGACAATGGTTTTGTTCCTAAATCGAGAGAGAAGAGAAACAGTCCCCTTTAATGCGCTGGTCATGCAAGAAATGTTGGGGTATGGCCTGACTTGGAGAAGTGCACCTTGTGATGAGTTCCCAAACAAAATAACACCAAACATCACAGAGACTTACAAAAGCAGATTTGAATCTAGACAAAGTTTTGAACCCATTTATCAAAGTACTTGTAGTTCCCATCTCAAGGTGAAACAATAATAAATAGATAAAAAGTTAATTGCATTCCCAAGCCTCATTGAAAACCAAAATTATGTTGAATTTTTAAGGAACAGTTGACATAAGACAATAGGCTCTTGCAAAAACCTTACTAATGAATCACTCCAGCCTGCCATACTTCACATGCTCAACGAACAACCAAGTACAGAGCCAAGACATTCATTTTAATAAAACAAAATACAGCATCCACAGGAATGCAGACACTTGAGGGAAAAAAATATATATTTTATAATAAAAACTGGAGACAAACCTGCTTTTGGGGAGCTGACAGAAGCTTTGTGGTGCTGCAGGGAAGACGGGGATGTAGGCAGGATCTCTGCAGCTTGCCCGACCCAGAGGGTAGAGCTCGCTTGGAAGTCAATGTCTACAGGATCAGGCAGCCACTGCCTTGGTGCCTCCAAACCACTGGCTTTCAGGAAGGAGTCAGCAGTACATCTAGCAGGGAAGTGCTCCCTCCATTCTGGAGATTTGGAAAAAAAAAAAAAAATCCTTGAGGGAACTTTCAGAGTTTAACAAACTCCCTGCTGTAGCCCTCTCTGGCTCCACTTTTGGTAGGCTGTCATTCTGGAATAATTAACAGCATCAAGCACACCATGACACACTGTCTGATCTGGTCATTACAAAAGGGCAGAGTAACCTAAGCATGTTACATTTCCAATTCAGATAGAAATAATTTAAATTTCTTTGAGCAATTATTTTCACTCCAACGTGCCTCAGTTTATCTCTTTGGGGTAACATCACACATCCCTGAAATGTCTTAGTCCCTCTGGGTGTATTCTACTGAGTATAACAGAAAAATAAGGCTATCTATGATGGCTGTACCAACATCTGCTCTCTCCCATTAGAGTGCTCGTCCAGGGATCATACCTATCTGCAGATTTTGCATTCAGGTCCTCTAATAAAAACGTATTGCTACACAAAGACAAATACAATACAGCAACACTATTGCTGACTTAATTGTAAACCCAGTCAAGATGTGGTTTGGATTTATTATTTTTTTTTTTTATAACTGAAAGCGAGGAGAACCTTAGTAAAAAGAAATAGCAGCGCACGGTGGTATTGAAAATCAGATGCGACAACTAAAAGTTTAGCACAGACAATGTGATAGCCACCATTTGATTTCTCTACGTTAGCGTCCATAACGGAAGAGACCAGAGCAGCCCAGGTTATTTTTGCAATTATAGTAGTTCCTTGATAAAATCAACCAGTTGGATTTCAGAGCATACGGCTCCCACCAGAAACCTCAGAGTTTGTCTGCAGATTGAAATGTCTTTCTAATGAAAATAAATTCAGTCTATGAGGCTGTCAGGGTACCTCGAGCCACTGCAGGAATTCTTATTTTGACAAAGCCTATAGAAAGCACGTTCTGTGGAGGAAATACTCTACATAGGGAAGGAATAAACAGAAGGATTGAGTGCGGGAGGGTGACAACTCATTCAGCATTGATTTATAATCTAATAAAAAGAACAACTACAAGTTCCATAGGAACTGCTCTCACCTGCACCAGGATTGTTTTTTCCCTTGTTTCCCAACGTATTTGTCCTGCAAATGCAAATTCATTTTCAGCTGATCTTGACAGCAACTATTGTCTCATGTTCAGTTCCTTATATCATGTTGTGAACATCCTGTTTGCCTTGTGTTTTGGGCCCTACTAAGATGGAACATGAGTTAAACTTTGGTAAGAAGCACAAACATCAGTTTTTTCTTAGAAACTGGTAGAGCTTGTCTTTGGTTCAAGAAGCACCAACATTACTGAACATCCACCCAAAAGCTGGTGGCTGAACTGTTTAAATTAGCCAGGGTGCTTGATTGAACTATTCACCTACCCATTTCATAAAGCCATATACTAAGAGTGAACTCTCAATACTTTAACAAGTCCACCCTAAAAATTATTTTGAATTCTGTAAACAAAATTATAATCTCAGAACTGATTCCCTGGTTTTACTCACAGTATTCCGAGTTTTTTGAATTTAATACAGGTGTTCTATGTTATCATATATAATATATTAACTGCATCTCAATTTTTAGCCTTATATTATTAAGGAAAAATTATGTTATATGAAACAGTACAAGAAAGTCAGCAACTCATATTAGGAAAACTGCGCAATCATTGTAAGTGTTAATCTAGTTAGGCAGTACAAGTCCACTGAGAAATCGTGTCTTTTTCTGGAGATTATGTATTTTTCCATGTCCTTCTGTAGCACTACTACAGTTTCCTAGGAAGAAAAAAAAAAAAAAAAAAAAGGAAGAAAATTCTAATTGAAAGCCCTCAAGCATTTTGTAGGATTTAATGTATTTTCTCAATTTCATATCTTGGCAAAGCCAAACAAAGCATATAATTTTTTAATTTTAACTAATGTAACTTGTCTTCCTAAGTATTTGATGGTGTTATCAACAGGGAAAACAACATGGTCTATAGGACACAGCCTGAAACCCTGAGTTCTGTATTTTGCTTTGCCAAATACCTGTTTTGAGTTGGTCAAAACATTTCATCTCCATTTCCTCTCTCATTCTTGTTTCTTATCTGCTCTATTTTGGCTATGGCCTTTTCAGAGCAGGAGCTGTTTCTCATCTTGCATTTGTCCAGTGCCAGCCACAACAGGAGCTTGATGCTGGTGGGGACTCTGGTGTGGATATCCTACTGGCCACCTTTTGGGGACACTGGGAAGGATCTTTTTCTCCTTGTGCCACACTGGGGTGTGCCAGGTGTTATATCTGTTGGCTTTGCTTGCTTGTTGGCTTGGCTGCTTCTCACCCCAAATGATGACGTGAAAGAGGAAAAGAAGGATGCTGTTCCTGCATCAGCTCCCAGAAGCGATAGTGAAGTTCTGTCTCAATTAAACCCCATTCCCATCTCCTTTTGTTTTACCATGGAGCTTCACAATATAAAGGTCTGAAGTGGAAGCACAAGATACTGCCAGGACAGAAGTGACGAAAGGGCTGGATGAGAGCTGGATTTATTTTCTTCTGGAAGGAAGAAGCATTTGTCACAACTCCAGATTTCCCTCAATCCAAAATATTTTGCTCTGCACCAAAGCCCTTGGAGTACTGGAGTCAGTATCAATCAAATGCAGCCAATCCTATAATACTGAATTTAAATGTACTCTCAGTAGTACCTCTTCCACTGAGAAATGTTACAGCAGAAGTACTCTTAAAACAAGGATGTAAAAAGTTGCTTTTGCCAGGCTTGCTTTGCACACTTAGTATTCCTCAGCGCTTCCCAGGGGAATGGCTTTGAGATACTCATCTTTGTTATTTTCCTTCCAAAATTTTCTTTAAAGGAATATTGTCCAAAGACTAGGTGTATTTTGTACCTTTCAGCATCTGTTTGGAAAAGATTAAGAACACAATGTCCCAATACTGTAAGCATTTATGTATATCATACTACAGTTGCAGGTGGCTCTCATAATAATGACTAAAGTACACACAGGCAAGGGCTACAAATATTTACACATTATTACAGTCACCTCAGGAGAACCCACCAGGTCAGGTACGCATTTCCTTTATTCTGTTCTCAGGACATAAAGGAGCCATAAGTCTATTATAATATCCTCCAGAATGCACTGTCATTACTCCAGCAATGATAAAAACTTGTTGTAGCAACATTATTTGATTAGAATTCATAAAATTTAATACTTTATTTGATCCATAGCACCCATTTACTTATTCATCATGGCAAAATTATTTGTCATATAAATTGTACATGGAAAAAGGACAGAACTGCGTAAATACTATTCAAAACATCCTGTAGCAAAAGCCTTACTAAAGATCTTAATGAATTAAGACCTTCATATACACTTTTCCAGTGATGCCCACTATTGTGTTTGCAGTAATTGCTCAGATGCTTTCACCAAACTGGTTTTTGACTAGCTGAGCACCTTCACTGAGAATCATAGAATCAGGGAATGGTTTGAGTTGGAAGGGACCTTCAAGATCATTGAATTCCAACCCCCTGCCATGGGCAAAGGACACCTTCCACTAGACCAGGTTGCTCAAAGCCTCATCCAGCCTGGCTCTGAACACCTCCACAGATGGGGCATCCACAGCTTCGAGAAACTTAGATCCTATTCAATATCTCTGTTCAACAGTATGAAAAGAATTCTGCTGGGCTACGCTGTCCAAAAGCTGTAAACACAGGGAAGTAAGCTGCTTTACAGGAGCTGTTTTAAATATCTAGCTGGTTTACAGGGAGAATAACTCTTTAAACCTGACCAGTCTTTAGGCCTAGATGAGAATATTGTTTTAGTAATCTACTTGACTTCCATGACACGTAAAATAATGGAAACTGTTGTGAAGGGCAAAAGCTGTTGTGAAATGAAAAGCAATGATATAATTTGGGGTCACTGAAATAAGTGGAAGAATATAAATAACTAATCACCTTGACATTTTTAGGAGGTTACAGATAAGAGTGATAATGGAAGTTCGCATGATGCAATTTATGGGAATTGTCAAAGCCATGAATCACGATTCACCTGACAGGAGCCAGCTCACCTTGATAATAAATCTCAGCAACCCTGGGCAGTTCACGGGGATGGATAAAGACCCGCTTACAAAAAATGGAAAAGATGGAGCAGTGCTTGTACAAGAGTGCACCAGAGCAGAGGTTTTGTTTTAATTTAGTAGCTCATTTTCATCAGAGGCAGTTGCATCATTGACAGAAAACAGTTTTATAAACACTTTTTTTTTGCCTCTGCTGACAAAATAAAACCCAACGTCTCTAATAATTATTAACAACACAGTGACATGAAGAATAAGGGCTCTTTTTGCTCTAATAGATTATAGTGTAAATACCCACACCCTAAATCATTTTTCCCTTTAGTAAACTCCTTCTCACTTTAAGAACTCTTTTGAAAAAATAAATTGCACCCTATGAAATTTGTCAAAGTTCCAAGATGCCTTTTTATACCACTGCGATGTATCACCCACTTTTTTTTTGTGTGCATGCACAATAAATGGAGGGGGAAAGGGTTTCTTTCCCTCTTTGGTGTAAGAGATAAGATGTGCTGCCCCTTAGCCTAGAGAGACCAGAAAATTCTGCCTTGACCCAAAAGAGAGACCCAAAACCTAAACCCTGTGCTTGTCTGCAGCAACCAGAAATTGAATGACAAATGACAACCCTGTTAGATATCGTCTGTAATGAAAGAAACGGTACCTGTGTGTAAACTAAGGCTGCTCAGAAGCTGCATGCTGCTCTGGTTCTCTCGCCGTCCCATCACACAGGAGAAAACACACATTGAGAGCATTTGCAAATGTATAACAAGTCAAATATTTTGAAAAAGTAATAATAAAAATCACCAAATAAATATGCTTCAATGTGAATCAAAATTCAACTTTATATATTATACAGATATTTAGTACTATTTCATCCAAACCCTGGTCAAAATTGATAGAGAAACCCAGTGTTTCTCTTTGCTAACGTGACAAATCCTGCAGTGCTTCAGTCTAAAGCCCTTCATCCCCATGGAGCCATGTCACCCCTTGACCGTTCAACTCATCAGTATTCAGCTACTTAACAACCATTTGGATCTGAAATCTGAACATTTCCACATTCCTGCCAGAAGAACAAGGATGAGGCTGGCTCCACAGAGAGCATCCGTAAATCTGTGAGTAAATCTGTGAGTAAATCTGGTGGAAATCACTTCAAACAGTCCCTAGGCAGATGCAACTGCATGCTGACAACAGTTTTGTAAAAAAATGTAATCGCTGATATTTACCTATTAGTTTTTAAGACATACCTTCAGACAGCTATGTTGTGCTTGCGTGCTCCCTCCCACTATTCCCAGCTAGATGCAACTTTCCCTGTAGCATTGCACATGATCTCAATGGCAACCATGGTCTCACACAACACACTGACCCTTCTCAATAGTGGTAGAATTTTCTCTCCAATAACAACAGAAACAACAACGGTCAAAGGTCTGAGGCTCCTGTACAGCTGATATTTGCTCTCTGACCAATTTTCCAACCTATTCTCAAGGAAACCTTGCAGAGGAATGGGCGGGTAGGATGATCAGCACAGGACATGTTAGTATTAAACAATTCACAGATGTGCCGTCTAAAACAGGTACAACCAATCTCAGCCATCCCCTCCCCCCCCCCAACCTAACCTCCACGTCATGCCTATAAGCAGTTTTTTCAGTATTTTTAGCAAAGGAACCCAGAAGCAGGGGCAGGTCACAGCAGTATTCATATGTGAAAGCCACATGAGATCCTCCTAACTCCACTGGCCTGACCCCACACCCTCCCAAAGATGATTTCCCAAGGATCCCATGGGCACAGCCTGCCAAAACCAAGCAGGTGGTAGAGAGGAGACAGAAGAAATTTAGCTCAAGGCGTTTCAAGCTGGGTAAAGTGCTGAGCAACCTGCTCTGGTCCCTTGAAGCTACACGTGTGCGTGTACTACATGACATCTTCAGCCTTCAGCAATGGCTATTGCAATTTTTAGGTGTTCATATTTCTCCAACAGTAAGAACAGAAAGGGTATAACAAATTTCACACTGAATCCACATGAAAAGTTTGAGAGCAGAGCTAGAATAGATTGTAATGCAGATTACATTGATCTGAGACCTGCTGCTGAGTAACCAGCATGTCCAACCTCCGACATGTGGCTTTACACCCTTTCAGATGACAGCAGCTTAGATGAGAAACAAAACCGCATCTCACAAAGGATCTAAAAGCTTTGTTACAGAAATGGTCACTTAACTGAGCCCTGGGACAAATTCTGTGCAACAGAAGAAAGGCAAAACACTTGCAACACTAGACAAGACATCTAAGTGCTATCCTTTACTTTAGTGTTAACTTTATTTACAAAAATCGGATATTTGTAGAACATCCAAGTACATATTACTAGCAGGCAAGGCTTTGGATGGGATAGCAACTGTTGCATTGCAGGGCTCACAAAGATCGCCCTGGTCTTTCCTTTCTATCTATTTTAATGTTTGAAATTTTTTTAATGTTTTTAATATTTTAAATTTCTGAGGCTGGCTTTAGGCTGATGAACTCGACAGGCTGTGTCAGGAGTGGATATATCGCTCCCAGCTGCGATAGGGATGGTCCAGCAGCAACGGGCTCTCGTTCTGCAGGGGAGAGGGGAATGGAGTCAACAGGGAGGCTGAAGCCCTTTCTATGCTGCCTGGTAAACCCCAACCTGCAATTTTCCTTTAATATATCAACCCCTGGGCTGTTACAAAACATAAAATAAATTGCCAGAGAATACATACGCACAGCAAACACAAAAGCAGGTCTAGGAACAGGCTCAGGCAGAAATGCGGGGCTTTTATAGGATCAATGACTGTGTTTTTAAAAAAAAAAACCCCAACACACTGATGGAAAAAGATGGCATTATCACTGAAGTATTCATATTCAATTTAAAATGGATTAGAGAGCACTCAGAGTGTAAGTGCTGCACTTTAAGTAGCAGTGATATTTCAACTATGTGTACGTTTCATCTCTTTGTACTTCTTACGGAGGCTTCAGAGCAGCTTCTGCTATTAAGCTTCTTGTTGTAATAAATTAGAGGCTTCAAATGCGCTTTTATATTAATCCTTCACTTGCTGGCCCTCTCTTTGCCTCTTCAGCAACCTTCAAGAGTGCAAATGTAACCAGAGACAGAAGAGTGCTCCAGCAAAGAAACCAAAAAGGATGTGGCTAGAGTGGGTAAATACAAAAAATAGTAAAACACATGAGCAAACCAAGTTACTTAGCAACTCAGAGAAGGAAAACTTATCTTGCAGATCTTTCTGCTAGAGGAGACAGGCTGGAAGGCTGCACAGCACCACTGGAGCAGCACCAGCTGCAGGATGCCCACAGCACCCATCCTGTGCGATGGGCATGGGACATCCCCACCCATATCACATTTCAGTTGGAGTGCTGCAACCCTTGCAAAGTAAACCCAGCAAATGGCTTTGCTCAAATCACAAAGCAGACACTCCAGGCACTGCTGTTCAGATTATACTAATCTCTCTAAAGCAATCGTACAACAGATTCCCATAAAAACTGCATATTGCATATTGATTTTCTATTAATATTTTATTACAGCAAGTTATTTCTGAAGCCATACTACAGCTATTTGCTCTTTACATTGTAATAGTCTGTGAAGCTGTAAGATGTAATTTAGTTTTTCTTCACATAATCATGTGTATATACATAGTCAGAGAAATTTCTTACATAAAATGTCAACAATTAGAAATGGAGAAAATTGATATCCAAATTTCCACAGCCCACAGGTGACAATAGAGCAAGGTCTTTCATGGAGCAAATCTCATTAATCCTGTCCAGGGCAGCGATACTGGCTTCCCCATCTAATGCATATATTTCCTTAATTCATCATCTCCATCGCATCTGCTTTCATATTTATCAGAGAGCATGTGGATACCCTTGAACTAATGGAGTCCTATTAGACCTAGAACCAATAAGCCACCATAAGGCAGTGCTGTGCTATTTCACTTATTTTACTGCCACTGGGGTGATAAATTTGTTTTTATATAGTTATTTTTACCATATGAACATAACAGGCATTACTCGCATGAGCTCACAAACCTCCCTCCATTCCACTATATGAGGAAGCACCATGTAGCTTTAGTCTTAACCGGACCATATCCAACTGACAGTGAAAACTGCAATGTCATTAATTTTCCAGAATATTATGTACTATACAAAAGCACTATGAAATAACAAATGTACAAAAATCAAACCACAATTATCAAATATAAAACTCAAGCTTTGGTCTGCTACCCATGATTTTTGTCTTATGTTTACTGAACATTAAAAAGTATGATCTCGTCAGTGGGTCTCCATCTAATAACAGCAAATTAGTAACTGATACTTTATTGCAGCCTAATTGTCATGAGAAAGAAGCACAAAAGTGTAAAAATAGCAAGCAAGGGAGATAAATGGAAAACTAAATTACATGCTGAAAATGTGATCGTGATATTTAGTTTTACTTTAAATTATCAAACTGGGCTTGATAAAACAAAGTGCATATATTACCATAAAGTACATACACTTTAATGACTTGTGACTGGCAGTTTCTAGATGGGTAAGCTCCAAGCACCTTAAGAAATAATTCAGTGCAGCAGTCAAATGACTGCTCCAATCCAGACATCCCTTTACCAGAGAAAATTGTATGTTAAGTTCCAAAAAAATTGTATAGCACAAAGAAGAGTATCATTCTCATAACATATTTGTTTCAGACATCCTTAATCTTTTCCACCCTAGGGACAAAACCATTTTTCTCCTTAGATGTTACAGCGATGAAGTCTGAAGAACGGTGTCCTCCCAGAAAGCCTCAGACATGCTTGAAATTACTATGGTTTGGTTGGAAAACATTTGGTGCAAAATGGTAGATGGCCTCAAATTAGTGTTTTGGCTTTGTGTTTTTGGTTTTTTTTTAAATAAAATGAAAAATCAGAAACTAGAAGTTGTTTCTTTTGTTCTTCCTCCCCCCCCCCCTTCAACTGTTATAAGTGGAATCAAGAACACTTTTACCTCCCATATTAAACAATTTATGTTTAAACATGGTTACTCATACATTACTCAGTTGTATTTTGTAAAATATTTCATTATATTTAAGTAATTATAGTGACTGAAGGATTTTTTCAAAGAAAGGGCATTTTCTGCTTTTTGAATGTTAGAACAACAAATACCTTATTGAACAGTGAAAATCACAGTGAATATGAAAGCAATCAACCCTACGTATGGGGAGGGCACCCAGCAAGGTTTTGCCTGTAATGCTGGATTAAAACAAAGGAAAATCATCAGGAAATGGAATAATCATTTCACTGAACAGAATTGCCCTGGCTTCAGACGTTCACTTTGGTGCCTCACACCTCATTCTTCCTGGACAAAATAGAATTAATAATAGCAATAATAATAATAATAATAATAATACAAAACGCTTTACAGAGGATGTACCCGCGCGTGATGAAGGTGTGTTTGGGGAGGTCGTATATGCTAAAATACGTTTAAGAAGTGTGTTTACCTTGCTAAGCAGATTTGTTGAGAATATAATTTACTCGCTATGAGAACCACAAACATCAACATTAGCATGTAAATCACAGCAACGGGCATCAGCAATAATGTCCTTATATCAACGCAATATTTTTTACGCACCCCTATCTCTTCCACACAACAATCTACAATGCTGACAAGTGCAATCTTTTATTTAATTTGTTCCTGACCTTCCAGATAATGCTGCCTGTTATCTGCCTGTATTTGTTCCTCAACTATAATAGCAACATTGTCCTGAAAAATTGCATTTGACCCTCTTGGAGGTGTGAATATTGAATTCAGACAAAACTCCTTCAAGTTATTTTCCTGGAAATGATTAGGCTACATGCCTCTAGTTAACTATTTCTGCATTAAACTCCACAATGTGATTTTCATCCAAAAAATGCTGGACTTTACAGCAGGCAAGTATTCATTTTTCCAGGAAATGTTTCACAAGAATTCTTTCAGTTTAACGACATAATTCCTGTTACAACATCTTGGTTTTCCCTGGTACTAATTCAGTCAGTGTAATGAGACAGAATGATATAAACTGTGATTATTTCCTTCTGTAAGTCCTTTTTTATTTCTATACTAACAAATTTGCCTATACTTTCAAGGTAACTAAAAATCAGATATGAGTTTTCCTTTATATTATTAGTCCAACAAGTAAATGTAACTACTTCAGTTTTTAAAAATATTTGAAAAATTCCACTTAAAAATTTGAAAAGTCCTTTCTCAGTTTGTACAGAGGGTGTGGAAAGGATATTTTAACATGATCAGAGGAGATGGAAAGAATGTCAGACTGAAAAAAAGCCTACCATTGTTCCCATCACACATTTAAATCACCCATTTTTAATCGCCTGCCCTTGTGAGATTTCTGCCGTTTTTCTCTCCAAGTGTCATAAGGATCAAATCTAAAGTACAGCACCTCAACGAAGTCTTCTGGGCAGAATAGGGATGAAAAAGAAAGAAAAAATCTACCAGGAAACATTTCAAATATGTACTTAAGAAAAGGACTGATTTCATTCCTACCCTGGAGAAAAACAGAACAATTTCAAAATGTTCAAAGTTTATAATGAATTCTTCAAATCCTTCTGTTTTGACAGAACATTTTGCCCATTTAGAAGCCTCTTAAATACGGCATCATAGTACAGCCTATAAAACCAACTTAAAAAATAATTGCACTATTTTTTTTCCATAAAATATCACTACAGCTCATGAACCTCAGAACATAATTAACAACTTTCTCTGGATGAGAAAGTGTTTTCCAGAGCAAGCTGCTTTGCATTTGGTCAGGTTTGGTCTTCCAGACATTTCAAAGCTAGAATGGTTATGTGTCATGTATAACAAAATACAGTATTCTCAAAACTATCTGCATCTTAAATAATGAATAACAAAGAAGCACACAGATCCTGAGCCTATTAGACAGATATAGATGAACTGAAAGCACCAATATATTCCTCCAATTTTTGATCTTAAATTTTGGTGACGATCTAATGAGATCCCAGAACAACAACTCAAACAGAAATTCTCCCCAACACATGGAATTATCCAAAACTGCTTCTTAATATCCCCAGCTACATGCTCACTGGGATGGTATGTTGTAGTATAATGGATCTACTTTATAGGTATCCATCCATATTGCACATACTGGGGTAAACCACCATTTGATAGAATTTAATTGAGTTTTCTTTCCAAGGGAAAGAAAATAAGTTAAGAAAATTATTTAGAATGCAGAGGAGATATTTAAACAGAAGTTTAACTTCAACAAAAAGTTATTTCTGTTAATTAAAAAGTAAATAGATTTTTTTCCAGGCCAGTCATAATAGTAACTTTTTTTTTTTTTTTTTTTTAATTTATGGTCTCTGGAGAACAAGTAACCTTTATTGCTGCTCTACAGCTTGGGTTTATTGATGTTTCCTTTGCACATGCAAAGTGTTATTTACTCTCATCAGTCATTATTGCTTTCATTTACAGTATTTAACTGGAAAGCAAATAAGCAAGATGGACAGGGGTTTAGGGAAATGTAAAACTCAAATCATTCTATTAACCACTGTACATTTTTAATATCCTTCATTAGCTTCTATAGAGTGGGTAAAAATGACACCTCATTATATTTTACTGCAGATTGTACTCAGGAGAAAAACATTACATAGGAAAGTTTGGACTCAGAAGTACAACATCTGTCAGACTTCATCCTTGATCACATTTGGTCTGAATTATTTTCAAAGTCTTATGCCTGTCTGATTGAGCTAGCCTTTAGTCCATGTGCATGGTTTGGTTAAATGCATTAGAAAGAAGAGATGGGTCTTTAAATCTGACAATGAGTCGGTGCGTTTGATTTGCAATTTAGCATGCAGCATAGAAAACAGTTTTAAATTTGAAGAAGTTCCCAGCTGGAAGCATTGAACTGTTGGTGTACAAGTGCACAGGAAAGCTGTGTGCTTCCTATGGACTGCAGCTCCAATTAATTTATGAGTATTGTAGTACTTGCACAGATGAGTGACAAAACCAGACTAATTTTTTTACCTAATATTGTTATATCAAAAGCTACACATCTCATAAAACAAGTCACAATAGGAGAGTTTAGTACAAAGCAGCACTGTGAAGACTAAGGCTGCTCACACACTTCTCAGCAAGCAATCTGAGATTTGCTATTTAATAAACCTGGAATTGCAGCAGCCTTGATCTGAAGCTGGATAACTGGAAGCCCCAAATTCCTGACTTTGACTGAGGCTTTCAGTGTTTGGAGTACTGAGGCATGGTAGGAAAAAAAGCCCCAAAACTGTCAACACAAAAGGGACTTCATTAATTTTACCACTGGCACGGTTGGGTGAGTGTTGGCCGTTCTAATGCTTCTAATCATTTTTGGGGAGCACCACAGCCAGTATTTATTGTGGGTTTCCTTCCTCCTGCTCAGCACTTCTTACTGCTTCTGTAGGACTGCTGACATTCTCAGAGTATAAAACCAGAGAAGAAAATCACAGTCCCACACAGTCGTACACACAGAGACACTAACACTTCGCTCCAGCTGTTCTTATTGAGAAGTCAGCAGCACAAGCCCTGACACAGTTTGCTTGCCCAGAATTATATAAAGCACCAACTTAAAAAAGCTGACTCCTCTCTCTGGCTTCTGACAGCAGAAGAAAGCATTTTTCACCACAATAAGTAAAGGGAACTCTTAAGGAGAGTAGAAAGATAACAACTGGGTGTTGAACCGTTAATTGCTGTCCAGACATCCGAGATGAGTATTATTATTGGGGAAAAAAGCCAACCCAAATCCAAACACTCCACCAAAAAAACAAAACAAAACAAAAAAAAACCCCCCACAAACAAACCCCCCCCCAAAAAAAAACCAAACAAAAAACCCAAAACAAACGAAGAAACAAAAACCAAACAAAACCAAAAAGACACCCAAACCCCCATACTACGTCTATCCTGGTCCCTGTGTTAAGCATTGTGTATGTCCTAAGAGCAGAGCTCCCTGTCTGTTCTTCCCTTTATAATCAGCCCTGAAGAGCCAAGATGCTGTGCATCGGTTCCAGCAGCAGAGATGACTTTGGCACACTTTAAGGTTCGAACACATTCTCGCCAGTGTCCATGTAGAGCTGACGGGTAACACTTGTGCTACCAGTGCCTGCAGAGATGACATGACTATGATAAATGATGGCTAGATTAAATGCTTGTTCACAAATGATGTCCAATAGGACTAGCTCCTGCTTTCCCAGCAGAAAGTGCGAAAGGGCACCATGTGCTGGCAGAGCCTGAAGCCTTCCCACCCACGAGTCAGGGTTTGTGCCTCTGTGGGTATTTTTTTGGGTTTAAATGCTATGACCTCCCCACAGTACTGCTTGTGGTCAGCTGTGTGACCCTGCCATGTGAGCATGCATCAAAAGATAAACCAGCTGCAGGGCAGGTGCTTGCAGGTTTCCCTACTCCAGCACTCCCAAACTGACTTTTGTGGTCCTGAAGGAAAAAAGAAAAAAAAAAAAATCTATATTTGCTCTTTCAACAGGATTTTTCTTTATTTCTTGAACAGACACTTTTCTCCTGTTCTCAGCTTTTCCTAAGCTGCAGTATCTGGAGAAGTCTATGCATCCAAAACCAGGACTGAATGATTATCGCCATGACACCCCTTCAGTACTGAAAAGCTAATTTAGCACTTCCTTGAATATTATCAGCTCCCCCTAAAACTCCTCACAAAACATTGAAGATATTGTAGTTCAATGTCTGAGAGTACTAGTCTTATATTTGATCCAATATTTGCATTAAATATGTATTGAAAATATATAAGCCAGCTAAATTAGTAAGTATTTACAAATTAAAGGAAGAATATCTTTAAGATGTAAATACCTGAAAGGAATTATTTTAGCCTCTTACAGCTGGCTCGCTGCAATTTCTGCTTCCCACAGGTGCTCAACAAATCCTCCTTCTCCGCTGACAGCGCACAACGCTCCAACACATTCCCACTAATCTGAAACATTCTCCCCAGAGTGAATGCGGCATTAGAATTCCCGCAGATTTTATAGTTTTCAAGTTTCTTGCATAAGTGCCCAGTTCCTTGATTACCGGATTTCAATACATGCCACCTGTAACTCAATTTTGCTTTCTTCAAAAATCGCTGTTGCCTTCTTAAACACCAGCATCTCTGCAGCAACTGCTTGAAATGTCAGCTCAGTTTTTGTGTCATTTGAAGCTCACAAATTTACCTTCAAAATTATGCCAAACTTCAGCCAAAATATGCATCGCTTGCCACTCCTGCCACTTTTACCAATCATTTATTTGTTTTTTTTAAAAGTTTTCTTTATTTCAAATACAGGAAGAAAACAGAATTGAGGCAACATAAATCACCCTATCCACAGCTGATGGTGTGAATCCCATTACACAGAAGAAAAGATCTTTAAATGAGTACATATGTGTCTCTTAACGATGGACTAGGTGTTATAGCAGCAGTAACGGTGGAATTTTAAGAAATGGAGTACCTGCAGACATACACTAGGAAAGAGAAATTTTGCCAATCATGTGATGTTTTAAAATCTATTACATTAATTATACTACTTCTTTACAAGAGGACTCGTGGTCCGATCCACAGAGATGGACTGATACTGCCTTTCCTATTTTCTTTGGTATTGCTCAGAGAGCAGCAATGGAATAGAGCATGGCCAACAAAAGCAGAAGTTTTTTGGATTTTTTGAGCTAGGATGGGTTTTTGGAAACCCTCACCAGCTGCTTTTCTCTTGAATACTGGTTCTTTCCCCGGTCAGCTGTAATTAAAATCTTCTACAGACACAAAGAAGGGTCAGGATTTACTTAAGAAAGCAGAAATATTCATCTGAAAGGGCATTCAGAATGGAAAAGTACATTCAAAAGCTGGACATGAAACAGATTTCTTCACTCCTTTCATTTCCCCTCATTCTTCTGGACAAAAGTTCTATATTACAATTTAAGATTATTTTTATAGCTTGCTTCAGAAGAGTATTTCACTGAAATGTCTGACCAGACAGGCTTTTCTGATGGAAAATTAAATCATTTGCATTTTTACTGCTTTCTAAAGCTGGTCTTTTTCTTTCTTTTTTTTTTTTTTTTTTTAGTAGAAATATTTGAGAAAACATAAAAAATCTCATTAAAGTAATTAAAGTTTTCAGAACTATTTTCAACCGAAATTGCTCAAACTAAACAATGAAGAAATGATCTAGAGAACTGGATTTTTATTTTTTTTTAAACTTTGCTTTCACTGCCTTAGGGTTCTTAGGACTGGTTGCTTACTGTGGAGAGTGGGATGGGAAGGTCGGTTGTTGGTTTGTCCCTGATTCATGGTGAAGGCTTTCTGACAAAGCCTTTATCTCTCTGCTATACCAGCTCTCTTCTTCAGCCCAGAGTGCTCTGCAACACCACACAATTAACGGGAGGAATAAATGGCACCAAAGAGTACATACGTGCATACATATATATACACATATACATATATATAGACACACTTTTTTCAGCCCAAGTAAACTTCAGCTTTTCCTTTATGAACTTTCAGGAACTGTGACCTGAAGTTAATTTATTTTTTAATAACTATACTACCAGTGTTGTTTAATGAAAAAGGGACAAGACTTAACCTTCCCTGATGTACATTTCAGAAATACACACCAGAAAGAGAGAAAATGCACATACATATGTATATAATGCAGCTTAAATGCAAAAAGCTCAAAAACTCTCTTAAAAGCAGCTTCCCCCAACTCCAGCTTAAATCTTTGCTTCTACCAAGACATACCAGTATGCTGGCTTTCATTAGTGGGATCACCATTAAAGAACCTTTGTGGAGGATGAAGATGCAGATCAATGAAAGCACGGATTTAGAAAAGAAAATTAAACAATTTGAAAAGGATTACCACAATGGACCAGCTAATGAAGGCCTAACACAGCTCTGAAGAGTAAATATCTGCCTGATTTGCATTTATATTGTTGGGCTTTTTGGCAATTGTTTTTGTATTCCTCCTCAGTTATTCCAAAAGGCTGTGTTTCATTACTCTAAATAAAGAAATAATAAAATATGGCAATTACTATACATTTAAAGAATAAAGAGAAAGGTGCAGGGTCTGACAACAAAGTCTGTTTGCTCAAAGATCTGAGGAACTAAGCAAAATTTTAAAACTGAAAATCTCTGGTAGCTTCACAGCATCACTGAGTGCTTGCATGGATCGGGACTATGGGAAAACACAAGTGAATTTTAACAGAGCAGAACAACAAGTGGGTTTTCTTCTGAACAAAAGTACTCTCCCGGTCCCTGAGGGGATGCCACGACTTTGCTGATGGAGATGTGCCAGAGCGACACTGCCATCCCCCGTGTGCTAAACGGCCACCGGTACCCTGCGGCACCAGGGGCCGTGCTGCTGGCACTGCACGGGAATAATTTCATTTCATACAAGAGAGACCCTTCTTCAGTGCTTAACCATGAAACATTCCTAACCACCCTCCTCTTCCTTGTTACCCCCCTGTTGCCTCTTACCCCTGGGCAGCTCCTGCCCTGCCTCCAGGACACGCTGGTTGCAGGCTGCTGTACCTGCACCTGCAACAGGAGAGCTGCTGCTAGCACGAAACATGGACAAGACAAAAATCTGCCTCATGGGAGGTAGTACCAGCTCTCTTAGGGGAAACTGATTTGCAGGTACCTAAACTATTGGGTTGTTTAAAAAGTATAATGTCATCAGCTGCCTCATCGCCTGCTAGGGCACGGGCGAGGTGCAGAACCCAGCCCTGAAACTCTTTGAATGCAGCTGCTGTGTCTTTATCGCTGAAGTGTTCACACTGAAGAGAGAGGAGGGTTTGTAGGTTTGCTCCATCCTCCTCAGTGTACTGCACTATAAATGTGTTGTTATTTTAAAACCAGATAGCAGCAAACAGCCCCCAGCCACTCACTCACCCTGCCCTCTCCTGGGGATGGGGGAGAGAATTAAGGGGTGAAGGGAAAAAGAGGCTCGTGGGTTGAGACAAGAACAATTTAATAACTAAACTACAATAACATTGAAAATAATTATATGATAGTAATAGACACAAATATACAAATGAACCCAAGCGTCCGAGAGACCGAGAGCTGACCGAGAGAGAGAGATGATCCTGAGAGAGAGGAAGATGACCCAGAAGGAGAGAGAGAACTTCCCAATAGCTTCTCACAATATGCTGGGCATGCCGTGCATGATATGGAACAAACCATTGGCCACTTTGGGTCTCAATCCTAAACCTAAGGTCAAATCCTGGGCTAGTAACAGGGGCTGTGCTCCCTCCCAGCTCCTCCTGCCCCTGCAGACACTGGCACAGCAGAGACACTGGAAAGTCCTTGACTGTCCTGGCAGCAGCTCGAACCATCAGTGTGTGATCAGCTTCTCCTCAGCACAAATACAGAACAGGCTCACACTAGCTACTGTGAAGAAAGTTAACTCTGTCCCAGCTGAAACCAGGACAAAATGCAAATTATTTCTTCCCCTTTCTAACTTTTCTGAGAACACCTTCATAAATTTTTTTTGGGGGGAGGGCGAGAAAAAAATTTCCTTAAGTTTTCTGGAAAGGGCTATCAATTTAAGACTTAAATTGTACACTCTTGATTACTTTTGGTTTTTGTTTTCCAGAGTCCTGTAAGTCAAATAAGGTTTCTGGTAAAATGGAAAGACAGATTCATCTCTATGACCCAGCTGCAATTTGGTATTTATACTGGATTCTAGTGACTCTGCTATCGAACAGCTCATGGGGCCTCATGGTAACTTCTGTTTTAATACTAAAGGCATTGCTAAGTAAACCATGATTTGAAATAAAGTTTATGTGTTTATGCTTTGAATTTAATATTTTATGGCTTGTTTTCAAGGTAGAAAGCATTTATCTACACAATGGAAAAAAATAAGATTTTAAACCTTGTTTTCTTCTGTCACACTTAAGAACATTGTTCATGTTAGCCATCACAAGTGCTTAAAAAAAAATCTCCTGCTGCCAAAAACACACTAAGTGCCCAATAAAGCTGGAATTTACTATGCTAATTTGGTACATATGTATATAAAAAAATAGTATGGTAAAAACATTTTTCAATATTTAGGAAAAGCAGCTTATGTCACAGCACAAGAAAATATATACAGGCCTAAAACCTTTGAGAAAAAAAGGCAAATGTATGTGGGGTCAAGAAAGTTAACAGTTATCTACATCATATATCTACATCATATCTTTTATGTATTAAAACAAAAAAAGGTAAAATTCCATCAAACCTGAGATAAGGCAACAGTTACATGCTGAGAACCGAATTTTGTTATTTTGTCACTAAAAAGGCCAAAAAAAATTGTACGTACAAGGAGTTGGGTGTCAAAGCATTTCCCATGTACACACATGTACCTTTATAACTATATAAAAAATTGGACATTGTTGCTAAACTAACTAGTGCCAATGCTTAACCACATCCTTTTGTGGGACAAAATTAGATATTCCAATGTGGTTTTGTACTTCAGTGACTTCCATTTATTTTACTATCTTACATTAGCAAATCTTTCACTGCATTTTATTCCTTTCATGCCAAAATATGTCACGTCTTCAAAATCCATCCCTGATTTGAAAGGATGCTGGTAACATAGCCAAGGAGATGCTACTCTTTCTTGTAAAGGAGCAGAGACCGCAGCGAGGTACAACATGTTATCAGCTCACACATTTAGTTTACAAGCCGCTGTATGAGTGACAACATTTAACTCTGCATGAAGTGAAGTTACAAACCTACATAGGTTAAATGAAAGATGAAATAACCTGTCTAGAAACCAAACTGAATTTCAAGGAGCAGTGTGGAGGAACGGGAAGAGCTCTCTCCTTCCCTTCCTTGTTCCAGACTGGGGGATGCTTGGACATGGTTTTGTCCCCATTCACTTGGGCTTGCAGCAGATCAGTTTTAATTTGTAACATAAACAAGTTCTCTGGTATCTAAGAATATTATTTCTAGATTACCAATCCATTATTTTTAACTGAAGCCAATCTAGCCTGGATTATGGTTCTATTGTTTAATGAGCATGCACAGCACTTGAGCTTCTCAGAATATGTTCCATAAAAGTTCCATCACATCAATGTCTCATTTTCTTTAAGTTGGAATACTCATGGAGACTAAGTTTTTGAAGGGAAGTTTTCTGAATACCACAAAAAAATTTATAAAAATCAGAGCATCATACATGTTTCACAAAAATACGTTTTAGAACAAAAAAACTGCAGGATCCTGTAAAACAAAGTTTAGCTGAAATCCTTCTAACTCCTTTCTAAATAATAATAAGTGTCATAAATTACAGCAAAATACATTTAATGGTTATTGCAAGCATATCAGCCAACTAGTTTTATAAACCCAAGAAATTCAGAAAAACAATAAGAATCCAGAACTGTGCATAATGTAAAACGAGGAGGCAGGAAGGCCAATAAATTTAATGACCTGTTGAGGTGACATATGCAATAAACACACAAGCACAAGATGTCTGCAATTCCGGATTGTGTTCTTGTATCATTAGCACGATGCTCTGAGCATGTGTAGCTGTCCTATCCTTAAAATACATTTAATCATAGCAGTGTATGCATGATCTCCTTTCACATCCCAGTATGGATTTTTTTTGCCGTACATTAAAGACTGTATATTTTAAGTCTGGTTTAGAAAACAATGTAGTCATAAAAATCAGAATCATATCTTTCTGCCTAGAAGCAAATCAAACACAAAGTTAATTTGCAGCCATTGTCATGCATTTAGACTTTTCCTGGCCCCTGATGAGTTACAAAGTCTGATCATCAACAGATTTCTCTGGGTAGCAAGAGCCGGGAAGGAAAGAATTTTGATGACAAAGATGACAAGTGTGCCTAATTTTAGGCAAAACGATGACATTTGTGATCGAATGTGAATGCATCAGAATGTGAACGCATGTGAATGGCATCAGAGATTGAATCTAAACTATGATATTTTCTGTATTCACACTGAAGTGGCTTGTTTTGCAAAAATAATGCAGAAATGTATAGATTGGGATATTTAACGTTCTCCTATCAATGATATCTTAATTATTGCCTGTACAAAAAAAAAAAAAGTGTTCTCGTTGACAGAATGTCCTTGATGTTCCACTCAAATCCCCCAAAATAATAATAAAAAAAAAAAATTCTCACATATATGATACTGAGTTTAAGAAACAGATTTTAGTCAGCTATTAAACAACACATACTGGTAACAGCCTTCCAGCTAGTGAAAGTCATCAGACCAGTGCACAGCAGCATCTCCATTTAATCCTGGTGGTTTGGGCATATACAATATATTGAGAAGGGACTTCATCTCTTTATACCAGAACTGAGAAATAAATACCTGTCATCCTCATTCAAGTCTCATGTCCCCATCTGCTCTGCTTAACTTCTGCATACATCAGAAACCTGGAGCAGACTGTGTTTAAATGTGATGAAAGAAGCATAAGCTGATAAGGAAAATTAGTGAACACCATTAATGTATGGCTTTGATATCAACTTGCACTATAGATCTGCAACTGTTGCCCAAGCACCATGCCGGTTCAAAAAAAACCAAACACTAAATGTACTTTTCCGTATATTTGCTCCTTCTGCCTGCAAGCTGCAGTATATTCAGCTCACCAAGCCAAGCTGAATAACCTCACATTGAATTAACTTGTAGTAAATGACTAATTGCTGCTAAAATTCTTTTGGCTGTATTGCCGTCCTTGGTGCTGCACCCGGTGGAAGACGTGGGATTTGTCTCCAGGAACACACAGGGTAAAGACAATTCACAAAAAATCACCTGTGTGCACATAAGTGGTTTTAAATAACATCTTCTTATTAACTACAGTTCAACATCAGCCCATGGCATTGCCGGCTGTTCAAACCACAGTCATCCGAAGTTAGTCCAAGCAAACTTCAAGGACACCAAAGCACTGAAGGTGTTGGGTACTACGTGAGGTTTCTGCAATGTCTGTGAACTAGTAATTCTACTACAGGTCAGGATTTTCTATTTAAAATTTTCTCTAAAAGATTTGATAGAGGTTCAGCAAGATATATAAGTTACCAATCCTGAAATTAAAGAGAAAAGGTCAAAGCTTGGTCAAAGCTTAGATTAACCGGCATTTTCTAATGTAAGCACACAGAAGAGACAGCAAACCCCTTTTCATGAGATGTCTCTATGATGGAGCTCAGTCCACAAAATTTCAAGTGAATCTAACCAGAGCCTGACCTGTCATAGTTTTATTATGGAACCACACATCTGTGGCTTTACGGCAGGCTCACAATTATTAAGCTGCAATAATGACCACTTGTTATTTAAATTGCAAAAGAATTTGAAGAGCGCGCTCTGCCAGGGGCTGCGCGAAGGGGTAGGAAAATGCTGCAGCAGCAAGGAGTTCTCACAATATAATTATGGCTGTTAGAACACTTCACGCACAGCATTGTTCACAAATTAGCTTGATAGCCCAAACTTTTAATGACCTTTTAACTTGCGTGGGAATAATTTTTGCAGCAGCCCTTTTTAGCTTCTGTAATTAAAGTAATTTAAAAGTTTTAACTAGAAAGTACACTCAAGGCACACAGACTGATAAAGGGAAATATTGCTTCAAGAGCTCTTTTTTTTTCCCCTGTGCAGAGCTCCCACTGTGTCAGAAAATTACAGAATGTCCATCGTTCAATTTGGCTCAGCAACAAAGGATTTCCACCTACTCACTCAATGCTTTTCATATTTTTATTTTTAAATCTGGACGCTTTAATGGAAAAAAAAAATAAAAGAAATATGCTACTATGAATATGTGTCACTCTTAAACGGGAAGAGAGAACTGGAATAAAGTTTGGAGTACAAGAAAGCCAAGAAACCATACAGGACCCTTCCCCTGGTTTAAGCACTGAAGCATCAGTGTGCTCCAACCCTATTTTTTTTAAATTTTTGAGTATTTCTTTTGAGTTTTTAAGTGTGCTATATTTCTTATGCCCATTTTTCCATATGAAGATGATTGCTTTCCATTCAAAGATCCATGGGAAAGTTTAACTGCAAATCTTTCTTTTGAATGGGCCAATGAAAATGTGCAAAGGACCAGGTTTTAAGATATCAAAGCAATAAAAAAGTCAAGTGTCAGGAGCAATTTTCAAAGTCTAATTCTTGCACGCACTGTGGGAATTAGGCACTATTTTATCGTGACATTGGTATGGAAGCCATTCTGAAATATCTTTAAGCCACTAATTATACTTAGTAAACATGAAAAGCACCCATATTCAAATGGAGTTTTAGCACTTGGTATGACAATTGAAGCATATCAATTCAAAATAATAAAAATATTTACTAGTATAAATCATTATAAAACAAATCCATTACATTCTACTACTTTCTACCTAAAACATATAGAGAGTAAAAGTTCCCAAGGAGGAGAGGAGGTGAGACAAGAATACTGCCTCCAGTTTCAATATTCTGCAAGTGAAAAAGCTACCAGGAATATTGTTTCTAACCATACATTATATTGTAAATCAAGCAACATTCGTATATACGGTACAAGGAAAAAAAAAAAAGAAAGAAACAAACAAACAAAAAAGAAGTGCTTCAAAAGCCAAAGAGGCCATAGAAACTGTTCTTTATGCCATGTGTTTGACCCATGGTTCACTAAACCAAGTTTACTATGCTACATAAAGGTACCACGTCAGGAAGCGCCATTTCAGTAGACGGCTGAAGGATGCTCGCCCCATTTTGTCTGTGCCTTTCCAACTTCAGAAATTATTTTGCACTTTAAATAACAATTACACAGCCTCACTGTATACATAATTAAACTGCATTCATTATGAGATTATTAGTCTATTAAAGCCATCAACCTCTCACTGATAAATAATCAGTCTAACTATGTGCACTTGCCTTGTGGTTATAATTAAATAACGATAGATAGTTTATTACTGCATGCCAACATCTTTGCAGTTGGTGGCAACCATTAACAGGGTTAATGATGATATCCTGTCATTGGTTTGAGGCAATAACCTGCAATAACAAATATCAGGCAAGGGGTTATTTGTCCTGACACTCAGAATTTTGACCATTCCACTGCCAATTTAAAAAAATTTCAATACTAAGAGTTACCCTAACTTGTCAGAGATGTAACTAAATGAAAAGTTGCCTTATGGAGGGCACAGAAGCAGACTGTATTGGAAGAAGTGTACCAAATGCTTCCATTTTTCCTGCCCCACTTGTTCACTATGGGATTTTTGTTATGTCCAGGGAATACCTCCATATACATCTACCACTTTTGCAATTCAGCTTTTTCCCTAAACACCTGTTAAAAGAGCAAACATGTCAAAAGAAAGTACCTGCACACAAGAAATACAGATTAGTCTGCCAAAAAGACAGCTTCAAAATCCTACTTCTTTTTGACTGAAGAGTTTTTCAAGCTGAACAAAATGCATCATTTCTTTTGAGCGATATCTCTGTGTTGGCCAATTTTGCCTTTTGATCATTCATAGTATTGATAGAGCCATAGCAAAGGAGTAAGGTTAAGAGAGGTCCCGAAAGGTTTTAGTTGCTCCCTTTCTGAACCATTTTCTAATCTTCCTGTATCATGACAGACCCAAATCTTTTCTGTTTTTCCAGGACATAGTTTATGAGACTTCTCATATTTATTGTTCAAATTATCCCTCTCAGTAAACAGAGATGATGCAGAAACTCAGAAAGAAACTAAAATAAAACTTATTGATAACTTCATCTCTTTCTAGAGTTGTCACGTCTATTTCTAAAGTAGTTCCTCTATCCCCGTTTGCAGATGTTCTTTAGGTGGCAGATCAGGTATTCTCACATAGACTTTTGGTGTGAGCTATCACATAAGTCAACAGCCAAGGAACGGAAAACATGGAACACCAATATTTATGGTACTTGAAAGGCCACTGTCAGGTTTTTATGTCTTAATTTGATGCATGTTAGAGAAAATAATAAGCAAGAGAGAAAAGCAGTAAAGAAAAGGAGAAGTTAAAGTGGTTAGAGAGATTAATTCTCAAAGCAAGAAAATGAAGTGGCTAGAACATAGAGCCAAAATGGTGGCAAATCTCCCTGAGATTATAAAAGAGCCTGGTGGACAGATGGATTGGGCAATCATTTGATATGAATCAGTTTATAACAAAGACAAAACAGAAAAGGAGAAAGGGAAAGAAATGTTTCATGTCTGAAAACAGCAGGTCCAGGAGCAGAGAGTTACCAGCTGACTTTGCTAAAACATCTGCTATCAAATTAATACAAGAGTGACATGCTTGAACAGGCAGGACAAGCAACATCAGAAATGAAATTCAGAAGATGCAAGAGAGATCAATGCCCTGCTCCATGGCAAGCCATTTAAAAGGCAAACAAGATTCAAGGAAGACCAAGTGGTGGAAGAGTTGATGCACAGATAGAAGAACCAACAGAAAAATGCAAAACAAAAAAAGGGACAGACGTTATTCCTAGACAAACAAAACCAATAGAGTTCCCCTGCTATTAATAGCAGCCTGTGTGCCGTGCAGCTTTGCTATGTTCTGTGTAAAATCTTGGGATGCAGCTACAATTCATACAAATCACCAATACTTTACTCCTTTGGTATCAGCTGAGAATCAGGGACTGGGATTGTGAAGTGTCCTTGTAAAACATCAAACAGAAAACCCCACCAACCAAACGCTTTAGTACACTTGAAAACCTGATGTACACATCTGCTTTGATTTTGCCTTTGTAATACCCACTGAATAAATCCAGGTTTTTGTAATTTCATTACTGGCTGGAACCAAACTTTGTAGTTTTATGCCTGCTGACAACGGCTGTATGCGAATAGCTCTTCCTCACGTGCAGGAGCCAAATCAATTCAATAAGCCTGCTGCAGTTTTCACGGTCTCTTGTTAAACAACATTTGGAAACAAAAGTGAGGATGTTAGGCACAGGAAAATACATTAATATTGGACAACTGACATTTCAAGCACTTAAGGAAGTTTAGTGCTCCCACTACCATGCCAACTGACAACAATTTGTGAGCGATGGTACAACTGTGATTTTAGAAAACTGACCCAAATCAGGAAAACCTAAGCACTGCGTGGGGACAAGTTATTTATAACAATCCTCGTGTTCCACTAGGATGCAGGATGGTTGGATGCACAGCGATGCCTCTAAGCCTATTAAGCAAAATAATTTGTATTTTGCACCAAACTGTTTTCTTGCTGTATGCTCTGAGCACAAACAGTTGAAATGCTTCCTCAGTACTGCCATCAGTTTTATCATCATTATTACACAATAATTGCAGAGTAATCCTTACACAAATGCACAGATGATCTGTTGACTTCAAAAATTTTTCTCCTTACCTTTAAGTAGAGTGCATGACAATAAACTCTTATATTGTAGAAATACACAAAAAGAGATACAGTTATTCAAGAAGAGATTTTGCTAGCAGTTAACTAGTAGTCCTGCACAAATACCTACCTGTACTTATTTCTCTAAATATGAGCTACCTTATATTACAGTTAAAAAAAAAAAAAAAAAAAGGAAAGAAGAAAAAACATCTAAAAAACCACTCTAACTTCACTCTCGTATACTGCAGTATTTAATTGTTAGGAAGCTTGCTTATAAAACTGTCATACAGATGGTTCATTAGTGTCTCTGAAATACATACAAAGCTGAGATAGTAATAAGGTTTTTATCAAAATCCCTCTGTAATTTATTTATTTCCATCCGATGACTTCTCAAGAGGGAGTATGCTTGTATCAAACTGTTGATCCATTACAGGAAACTAAGGCAGGGGGTTTTTTTCACACACTTTTATTACAGTGATCATCTGGAAAGACCATAAAAACCTGTTTAGGACTTCATGGACTGGGATTTCAACAATGCTGGCTGTCACCTGCACTATCTGGGGACCTTTAGATGCACTTTATGTCAGAAAAACTACCTGAACCTGGGAATTCTTTAGAACCGCTGCAATTGGGCCAGACCATCTCATGGCTTAAATTAAAATTTCCAAGGACTTCAGAATTACTTTTTATATACATGTATAGATACACACACACACATATTATTATTCTGCTTCTAACAATTGTTCATTGTACTCAGTTAAAAAAATTCCTAAAAAAAAAAAAAAAAATCAGGCAAATCCTTAGCCTACAAGACAGAAGCCCATTTAATTTCTGACTGAGATGACTTAAAGACAGACATTTCTCCAGCAATTGATTAAGTAAAATGAAGGCAAGTTATTGTCATTGGCACTAACACTGACTTAAGTATCGGACAGGCTTGAAAACAAAGAGGTATTACAAGAGCTCTCCGCTAGCTGCTTGCCAGGAGAAATGTATTTGTGAATATTAGCAGAAATAGCCTGTAACTGAGAAATTTTTATCCTTTGGCTACCCTCTTCCCTACTCCAAGTTTAAGATTTGCAGGCAATAGCTTTCTACAGGTTTGCAGTTAAGTATTTTAATACCATGTCTTGACATTTTCAAAAAGAAAGCAGATAAGGATAATATGCTTTTTCCATTTTACTTGCTATGCAGTATTTAAGTCCGCAGCTGTTCCCACTGAATAGACTATTCCAGGGGCAAAACTGTAGTAGAATTTGTTCCTTTGTAGGTACGCATGTTACCCATCTCAATCAGTAGTTAATGCACTAACCTTTTTATTTATTATATTTATAAACACATTTCCTGACTTTCATTCAGTGGAAACTAGTGACAAAACACCAAAGCCATCTCCTACTTTTACTGCTCTTATCCTCAATGCAAAGAGTCTCTGCCATATCATCTAAATACATACATCATGTCTCTGCAAGCCTCCATAATCCCTTACCAATAACATTCCCATGTCTCTTATTTCATTTTGTACATCCTTTCAGTAAACTCTTGATGTTTTAAATCCCCAATCACTTTTCTCATTCAGCCATGTCTCACTTATTCCAATAATTTCATACTTATGCTAAAATATTTGTAACTCTCAGTCAGCAATCTTATTATATAAGATATACAGCTTTTCTCTCTTAGCTCTCCTTTGATTTACATTCTTACTAGAGGTATCTTCCATTGAACATTGTTAACCAGAGGATAAATTACCTTGGGATTTATGCAGCACCATCTAAATCTCCCTCCACCCTCATTACTTCAGCTAATAAAATATGGATAGTAATTTTCCAGTTTAGAGTTCAGCTGATTTTCCCCTTAGCTTGTGAAAGACAACCCCTTTCCTAATATTATTCTGCTTTTTTTAGTGGGGTTTTTTTCCCCTCTTGTTTAATTTTTGGGGTCTAATTTTGTTATTTGTTTGGGGGCTTTTCTGTGTGGTTTTTGTTTGGGTTTTTTTTGTGTGTGGTGTGGGTTTTTTGTTGTTTTTGGTGGGGGGTTTTGTTTTTCTGATTTTTTTTTTTTGTTTGGTTTTAGGGGTTTTTTAAAGGTTTTGTTGGTTTGGGTTTTTTGATAAAAATTTTGTTACCTTATAATGTCTTCCTGACCCAACCCAAGGAGAGCAAAGGCAACCTTACACAACTGCGCTCTCCTTTGAAAAAAAAATCAGGCCATTGAAACATCCCGATTTGGACACCCAAACATTACAATCCCAGTTAAATGTTTCCTGTCTGCTATCAAGAAAAATCAAGAAAACAAAAATCCCATCACTGCTGGGCCAGGGGAGATGGTACCTAGATGCTGCTCCAGAGAGCCCACAGCTCAGCCTTCCCTAAAAACATGCCCTGCCTGGGGCTGGAGAAACATCTACAGCATCTCCTCGGTGCCTCCATGCAGGAACATTGTGGTTAACCGGTTCAGAGGGAAGCCCTAGGGAAAAAGCTCGAGTTCTCTTTTGCTGAGCTGAAATTGGAGAAAGCACCCAGGAACCTGAGAGCATTTTCTTATTGTGCACCCACTACCCCATGTATAAATCAGACAAAGCCTCGAACAGAAATTTCCATCTGTACTCCCTAAAAGCGCTGCTAAATGCATCCTGCTTATGCAACCATTTCACCCAATGACACAGTGTTTAACAGATTTAATAAACATCTTATTTTAAAACTGGCTACTTGCACTACAATAACCAATTCAATTACAAATAAAAGCTTGCAAGCATGTTTTAAGACATGACTAGTAAACAAATAACCTTACCTGATACAGGATTTCAGCTGAAGAACATCAGTAGGAGATACCTTGCATGTATAGCCCTTGTTTGATTTATTTCTGCTGTAGCTATATCCTTTTCTCTAAAGCCCTGAAAGAGCTGTTCTCTGAAAAAGAACCATCAAATATCCATCAAGTCTAAGGCTTAAACACGGTTATCCGCTTACAAATAAACTAAAATCCATGCTAAAAGGAACCCCTTTGCATGCTTTTCTGTGTCACTTCCTTCTAAGCTTTCGGTGATGCTCAAGACCCTTTTCTTCAGGTGAACAAGATCAGTGTGGATTTCCTTGATTGCACATCAGAGCAAACGTGAGGGCCAGGCTGTTACTCACACTGAGCAGTGATTTACATTATGAGTAACCCTATTCCTCTGCAGTTAACAGAGCAGTTGTGGAGAACACAGCTCCTGTTGGGTGCACAGGACTTCTCACTTTCCCAACAGTGGACGTCATATCCATGGAGAAGACATAACAAGCTCTGTAACGGCCAAAGCTAAGAACCCATGCTTTTCCAAACAACTTAGAGAAAACTATTCCTGAAATTTAAATTCTGATTTCAATTGCAAGTACAGGGAAGTCAAGCAACTAATTTGGAAGTTACAGTTTGATTTGAATTAGGAAACTATGGCAGCTAACCCTTCAGGAATGGTAGTTCACCTATAGTGAGTTAGATTTTTAATTGAATTTTAAAATAATATCAAAGATATTGTGATCCAATGCACCTGACCACTGCAGGGTTAGGCTAAAAATAATGTTGGTTCAAAGAAATACAGTAATTATATTAATTTCTTTAACACTTCCAATTTAAAAAGTTATCAGTTTTATCCTGATGGATTAAAATTCTCGCTGCGCATGAAGATGGCAGTGTCATAGGCACATGAAATTGGTTTAAGTGCATCCAGCAAAACACTTCTGGCTGCAGCAATGGAAAATGGTCTGGTCGCACTGCTTTCAAAACACTTCTGGCTGCAGCAATGGAAAACGGTCTGGTCGCACCGCTTCAATTAGCTACACACATGATCAAAACATTCCAATTTTTGATGAAGGACTCTACTCTCTAACATGGTTTCCTCTAAAATGTGACATCTCCTATCATGTAGTAAAGCACGGAATGAAAATACTGTACAAGTATTTTTCCAGCCCCTCTGACCTTTCTCAGATCATTTAGACACCTAAAAATTCCCTGCCGTTCCAGCGGCGCGACGCAGTGCCGATGCCCTTCGCCTCCCCTGAACCTCTCCTGTGGATTTTGGCCTTTTGTACCACAGCAGCAGCAGCGCTTTTGGAGAACATTTTCTGACCTGTGTGATCTTTAACCGTAAATAGCGGACATGCCATGAACCTTACACGGACTGAGCATATATTACCCAGTTGCTGCAACTATTGAGCATGCTGGTCCCGAATCCTGTTTTACCTGTTAGGAATCCCACAGAGTTGGGATGGCACAGTGGCAAAACTGGCCAAACCCAGCCACAAATACCTCAGTCCTTTATTTTAACACACCACAAAAGCAGAATAGTTAAAACTAATGCTGGAGGATTTCAAATGAGTGGTCAAAACACTGCACGTGTTTGAAGATGGAGCCGAGCAAACATTTACTTTTCTGCGAGCTAACAGTGAAATCCTGCTGGGGGTTTTGAACTGCCTGCTTAGAGCCAGGGAAAATTTATTTCTGTAACACAGATGACACACTGTTTTTTTGTTAATTCAGGTTTCTCATTTTATTCCAATTCTTCTCACCTAATTTTTGACACAACAATAAAATACAGAGATGCCAACAGAGACTGTAGTTTCTGATTTGGAGTAGATTGAAATGGGTTCAAATGTCTTGTTTGCCTGCAACTTTCATAGAAAATTGAACTGTTCATGGAAATATAAACCTCCACAGTTTTTCCGACTATTCTGGTTTGTTTTTTTTCTTTTGTGATCATTCAGCTAACCAAAATGTTCTGATACTACCAGAAATTCCCTTATTTTCTATAATGTGATTAAAGTTATTGCTCAGCTTTTTGTAAACAAAGCATACAGAGATTTTTCCACATCGAGGGTGTTTGACTGGAGTGGCTGGAGAGTTCACGACTTAGCTGCTAAGGGAAAAGCATGAAGAAATAGGAGAAGGAAATCTCATTAATACTAATGGAGTTGCACCCAGTTGCATGGACATTCAATGTGACCAATTTCAGTACCACTATTTATTTCTGTAAGGCAAACATGATTTTTTTTTTCCCCCAATATGGGAAATTTCAAAAAACACTCATGGTTGGTCAAATTCATCTGATTATGGAAACTCTCAGCTGTGAAAACTGCCTAAACAGCTTTTGAACTTCTCTGTAGAACTACTTCATGAATGAATGTAAAAGTTTCAAAAGATAAGCAGTGGTGTAGCTGATAAAGGGAGGCAATGACTATAACTATGCCATCATTGTCCATCATAGCACCAAATACAGCATCAGGGCTCTGTATTTTGATAGCATAATGCAACTTTTCTTAGACCTAATGCTGCTCTCAGGGGTAACTTTTTGCAATGTTTGCTATAGTTGCTCACCGAGCTGAAGTGGAGTCCTCACAAAACTGGCCCTCTTGGTCCCACTTGTTATTCTCAGCAACAAATCTAACTAACAGTAATTGTGAAGTGCACAACCAACTCTGTCAAGAAAAGCAAAGAAAATTTCTGCAATATTTACTTTTCAAGAACAATTTGGTTTTTTTGTTTTTCCTCTTCCTTAATGTGATTGGAATCAACGGCTTTTCACATACTAGTTTGGAAGCCTCAATGGTTCTTTCAGCTGCTTGGGGTCATCACATGTATGAATGCTGTAGCATTCTTTATCTGGAAGCCCATAGCATTACCACTGTCACACTCTCAGGTCTTATCACCATCTAATACTGATCAGATATTTCATAAAAGACTTTCAGAGAACTCCCCGAGACAACAACATACTTTTGGGAGATGGAATTAGGAACTTCCTTCAGGAAGTAGGACTCTTTATTACCAGCACCAGTAATGACACAGAGACCCATTTTCCGAGAGAACAGCATGCCACCCAAACCCAATGTGCCCCCTCTGAGAGCAGTGTAGATCAGACACTGGGGACACATAATTCAGGGACTAAATATGAAAGTTGATCAAGATGCCAATGGCTGTCCTAAACTTCAGTGCTTCATCTTTCAGCCTTGTGTCACAGCTAATATTGGCCACATATGATCAGGTGTAGAGATTTATGCAAATTGTATGCAAGAGCCTCAATCAGGAGGCTAAGTGAATACAAATGCTGTCTCAGTAAGTAGGCTTGTCAAAGCCACCAGTAACAAAAGACTGAAAATTAATTGTTCAGGTCCTGGTTTTGTGTACGTGATACTTCAGATTTTGCCTGCATGTGTCATTGGTCTTGGAAGGCTTTACAACTCCATTTTATCACAGCATATATGAAAAAGATTAAATGGTCTTGAACAACCTGCTATAAAACCAAGAGCTCCAGATATTTCCCAAGGCTATTTTTTGATGGGCTAGTTAAGAACCATGATGCTTAGGTTTTGTTCTTTGATCAAACACCATTCATCTAGCTGTTAAAATAAGGAAACTTTGGCATTTCTTGCCTTCTGGTCATTGAAATTAGCTGTCAGGATACCTGTGCATTTGCTTTATTGTCGTGTAGCTGCTGACATGGCAGAAACCCATTGTTATGAAGGATCTAGCAAGGGAACTGGAACAAGTGCCAGTGCCTCACCACTCTCACAGGAAAAAATTTCTTCCTTATATCTTTTGCCACCTGTAAAATGACGCTGACTTTCTTTGCAAAGTGTTTGAGCTCTAGGATAAACCAACAATGAAATACAAACCAAGTACTCCTCCTTTCACATGGGAAAGGAGGTTTTCATTCTCTGATCATGGATGATGAAATTACTCCAGGTATTTTAAAGCATGAATCTACCCTAAATGTAAAACTATTGTCTATAATGTCAGTTCATCACTTCTGAGACTGCCTTCCTCATATTACTGTTAGCTTGTAATAGATTATGGAAAGAATGAATGTTGCAGTGACGTGACTGATGAGCCCTAGCAACAATTACTGGGTAATATTTAACCTATTTCAGATCATCTGTCCAGTTAATGTGGTTTGCAAGAGAGATTTCTGTCTTCTCAAGAATGCAATGTCTCTCCAATTAATAAAAGGGAGCTAATTTTAGAATGCTTGAAATGAACAATTAGAAGACCCATGAAGGCATTTCTAGATGTGGCATTAAATATAGCATGAATTAATTTGCTGGAGTGGTTAAATTGTACGTGTCAGGATTTTAGTGGGAAAAAAATAATGTAATGTAAACAAAAATCTAATCAGAAGAGTGGGAATAAAGCACAATTTATGGCTAGGGACTGTGCCACACACATTTTTGCAGACTGTGTACTTGCAAAAGGGGTCTCAATTAAATATCTTATTAAAATTACACCAGTAGAAGGATTACTGTTAGTCACATAAAAACATATTTAAATTAATCAAAACTTATTAAAAAGCTGTTTAATTACAGTTAACTAGCAGAAAAAAACCCGGGAGACTCTAGACATAAAGAACAGGATGTTAAAAAAGTAAAGAGATACAGTGTCTGAGACTGGACAGAAAGGTAAAAAAATAGGTCATGGGAGCAGAAAAATGAGCCCACAGAGGATCAGCACGATGAAGTATACCTGCAAGAAAGCACTGCTGAATATCTCGTTAGTGGGAAGTGTGCCTGAACAGGAGGGTTGTATATCTGGGATTTTTCTCAAAGTGTCACTATATTATTCTGCATGCATTTAGTGTATTATTTATCTCACTTGGCACAAACCAGTGAAGGATAACAGCCTGGCCATTAGCAATGGAGAGCATATGGCACTGGGCAGGAGGCTGTGCTCAATGACCTCCTCAGCTCCCTTCCAACTTCAATTATTTTGTGATCCTGAACATACCAGCAGTACCTCCTTCCCCAATTGATATGAACTGAGCCAGGGGGCTCAGAGATGCTCATCCCATGCTGATGCGATGCAGGTCACCTTTGGTCCAGGACGTGGTGATACTTGCCCATGAAGGAGGGAGATGACTTCTTCAGCCTAACACCAAAAGCAGAAGATCTTTATGCCAACCAGCAGAGGAAGCAAGAGTCAGAGCATAGCAGTAACCTATGCCTATATAAATTCAGAGATCTTACTACCGTTACTGCCCAGGTACCATCACCTATAAGTTGTCACAAATGACCAAGGCCCCATGTCTGTAGGCACTGTAAAAACACGTTTAAAGAGAGGCCCTCATGGAGCAAGGTACAGTCTGAATAGTGTGTCCAATGCTCTCCATTATACACAACAAAGAGATCAGGGCTACTCTAGATAGTGAAAGCACATTAGCGTCAGGAGCCTGGTTTCCCCTGCCAGCTAGTTTAACTGCTTTCTCGGAAGACTGGATTATAGACTTTACATAAACTGCAATACATGGCAGCTCTGTGTTAAATGCACAGAAATAAAAATAATAGCTGCTTTTTGCAAAGGTTTCTCTCATTGCTGTAGGGCTTGCACGTGAATGGCACTTACAACAGCTCTCAAGGTCACAGTAAGCTTCCTGACTCTTTGAGAAAGATGAATTTGAGTTCTGTTCGTGCCTCAAACTCATTTTTCCCTTAGTTAACTTCGTGCTTTTACTTAGCTCTATCTTTCTGGTCCAGCAGCCAATTCCAAATTTAATAAAACTTCTCATGGATATCTCATTTTCTTCTATTTATCTACATTACCGAATTTCTCTGCCTCTTCTTCCCTTTTTCCTGAGATCCAGCACCACGTCTCAATATTATTAGAATACAAGCCATTTGAAATTCATGCCTTCAGGCAAAACAGTTCTCAATATTATGAAAACTATCCAGGAGAGCATTACCAAAAGAAACTGTCACATTTCCTCTGATCTGCAGCACAGAATCAAACATCTTCAGTAATCTTTACTTTGATGTTTTAAAGATACTTGATTTTCCTGGAGAGTCGAACAGGCAATGGCAATTCTTGGGTTAAATGGATCTTCTTGTAATTCTGCCTCGATGCTCATCACTATCCTACAACCCAGCTCTCGTATTTCTCAATCAATACATTCCACAGCACTGCACATGTACTGCCCGGGATCTAACGAGAAGCACCGTGCGGGACTACTTATCTTCCCAATTTGGTCGTAAAGACGGCAAGACTTTCACCATTCATTTTGGGAGATCTCAGGTCTGAACTGTGAACAGTTCTCTACCCGCAGTGATTTTTTCCTCCTCGCTGCCAGCCTGCCCGTTATTATTAAGCAATCCCAGCACAATTTGTGCAGCCTCCCCTGGAGGATGGACTCTGAGCTGCATGGCACTTCAGCAGAGGACATCAATTGAGGTAAATACACCAGTACTTACACTGAATGAAACTGTGAGTCTCTTTCTCATTACAGCTCACAGTAAATCATCCTCCTCTTGCTTTTGCTTAGAAATTGCTTCAGCTGCTGCCTGCATTTCCATTCTTTTATATATATATTTAC